>NW_019103921.1:0-227531 GCF_001856785.1 Myzus persicae
TTTTAATATTTATTTGATTAGACATATTCAAGATTTTCAAGAAAGAATTTGGAGTGTATCGGTACGTATCGGGTCAATTTTGAGCGCTCAAGATGTTACACGTGCAATATACAAGCGACACGTAACGACCCGTATCGGACTCGGACTCCGATACGAGGTGGTACGTAACTATTTCGTATCGATACGTATCGAACTTTTCTTCTTGAATATCTTGATTGATTCATAAAAAAATGTGCGCTTATAACTCTTATTATTGTATTAAAAATAATAAATATTAAATGTAAATGACCAATAAATCAACCTATTACAACTGTTCAACACAAGCTAGCACGCACTACACACTAGAAGACTACACACTTGTCTTGTTCAATGTTTTTGAGGACAGTGAAATAGTGGTTACTGATTACTGATTAATGAATGGCATAAATTGTGACTTAACAAATTATAAATAAACCGAAAACATACACATTACTAACCATAATTACGTAATTCTATCAAACAGAATTGTATAATTTAATTTAAATTAAAAAAAAATTTTTTAATAACATCAACTTGTACAAAACCCTATACTAATGACTTATACATCGATATATTTAATGACCAATAAAAAAAATAAATAAAAAATAAATAGAATACCGTATATAAGTATTAAGTATAAGCCCGTATAGTGCAATAGATATACGTTTATGTTTAGGTTGTTTATTATTTTTAAAAAAGCTATGCAATAGCTTAAAAAAAAAGTAAAATTATAAAGTAGAAATAAGAATTTATATAGGCAACTTATTTACACGATAGCCGGATATGCAACCACTACGATATCTGGGGGCTATGTCGACGTTTGTTATCATTGACTGTCGCGTATTATCATATAACGTATTTGGTACAGGTCACACGTACAAGTCGTTGCTGTTCTTCGATGTTGGCAGCGACGACGGCATTGTTGGCACTATGTGTGGGACGGCGGCATCGGCATGTCTTGCAGCCGTTCTTTCAGAGGGGAAGATCTGTCTTTTGAACGAAACGGATTCACTTGCTGGATGTGTGTACCAGGGTCGCACGTTATAGCTGATCGTAAGTCATTTTAGCTGCGGTGGCATCGGTTGCCAGTGCTTGCGACGGTGGCAGTAATGGGCACTTAGATCATATACACTGGATAGAGCTATAGCGTATATCACGCGTAGTCCGTGTTTGAAGCAGACATGTTCATGCCCGAAGTACTTATTGCGCATGCGTGAGAAATGAAATAGATCGCGCGGGACGGGGAAGGAACAATAATGTGTTATAGTGATAAGGACGATTAGGTACTGAATGCTTAGATCATATGCTTTGCTCATGCGCAGTGATGACTTCGGGCACGAACAGCTATGCTTCAAGATTTTAAACCATAGCTCTATACAGTGTATATGATATAAGAGTGGGCATCACGATCACCGTATATGATCCTATTACTTTCGTTTAGTAATTTACCTCCGTCCTTATTTTACGTCGTCCCTGCAACGTTCCTACAACGTCCTTGCTACGTTCGTACAAAATCAGATGAAAGAACTAAGTAGGTTGTAAATCAGTGGTTCTCAACCTTTTTTCGGTTCAAGGCACACTATTATACACCATATGTTTTCACAGCACACTCACGCACTTGACAACCACAACAGCTTCGACAACTTCTCCGAAGGCATTAGTTATCGCTACACGCCTATACATGTACGAATTTCCTCACGGCACACCGGTTGAGAACTATTGTTGTAAATAAACTCTTCTACTCGTTTTCAACAAATTTTTATTATCCTGCAATTTACGCTTATTACGATCGTCATATTTATAGGTACAAAAATAAATAAAGGAATAAATAAATGATTACATTTGTAAATTATATTTAAAAATCTCGAAAGTCACAGTGGTGGCGTTGTTAAATGTTTGTAAAAAATTACTTTGTTTATACAATATTATTTCGACTTTTTGAATAATTACAATAATATGAACTATTTATAAGAAATGAGAGTCCTAGTTTTCCTTAGATATAAAACTTGAACATTTTATTATTTTTTAACTACAATCAATTTGAACATATTCAAAATGTTGACAAAATTGTAGAAATTTGAATTTTAAGAACTTATAAAAAAATCATGCCTATATATTCTTAATATTTATCGATTGCAGTTAAAATAATTTTCGATTAACCTTGAATTACATTTTTGAACATTTCGACAAACGAATAAAATTCGAATTACATTTCAAATATCCATAAATAACTTAAAACGAGTCAAAATATTTTGATTTTTATCATGCACTTAAAGAAAATTATAAAACAAGTACTTACTATTGTTAATTTTTGAATCATTGTATGATAGTTTGTCAATTGAAGGGTGTATACTCCCACCGTAGATAATTATTCTATTAATTTAATTATATTTAAAATTATATCTAATCAGCTCATATATAGGAATACACCAGTAATGTCATTGATTAGTTTTTCATTGCTTGATAATTTTTGAGAATTATATAATACTTATTTTAGTGCTAAAAATTTGAATATTATTCCTATTAAAGTAATTTATTTAACTATCAGAGTTTAGGCATTACTGCATTGGTGGCACTGTTGTCTGTTGACTGTTATAGTAAGTTAGACATATTTTTGTTCTAAAATTTGTATTTGAAATCATTATGGAATGTATTGAATATAATAATATACTTCAAAAATTTCAAATCCCCATGACAAATATTTTTAAACTACAACAAGACACATAATTAAAATAGTTGTTCTTTGTCTAAGTATCAAATTTTGTCAAGAATATAGGTATATAAAAAAAAAAGTTTGGACATTTTAAAGATTTTTTTGGTGACAGCATGGGTTACTCGTGCTCTTAAGTATATAAGAATTCTTAATTTCAATTGTCTATTCTTAGTTGTACAACTAATTATATTATACTTTTATGTCTTCAAAATTATTGAGTTTCTAGATTTTGATACATTTTGTCAAACTGAACTTTGAACCTGCTGCGGGAGCAGAAACAACAGAGTTTTAAAATAAGTACTAAGCATGTTTCTTCTCTGTAAGTATAAAATATATCATTATAGATTAATAGATACTAAAAATGTATAGTACATAAGTGTTTAAAATATTTTTGATTTATATTTTAGTTATCAAATTAAAATTTTTTTCTTGCAATGCTGCCAGCGTTTGTTAAATAAATACTAAACACCTAATATTGTCTATTACAATACTAAATTTTAAATACCAAAATACCTAAGTACAAAGTTAGGTAGTACTAGCATATCGATATTTTAATGAGACCTACTGTATGTGTGATTGATCAACGGTCAGTTACATATATATATTTGATGTAGCAGTTCGAGAAGAAATAGTTACTGAAAATTCCTCTGTATTTAAAAACGGATGTACATATTATGATCAAGCCAAGCTATCTTCTAAGACCGTGTTTGCAGAGTGTTATAATGATATATTTTACTACAATCATATTATACGACTTTGTTCAGAAAAAGTTCCAGCTGAGGCAATTGGCCATCGTGGCGGCTGTCAAACGCACGTCGGTGGGTCTACGACGTCGTCAACTACCTCATCGACCAAGACCACGGGAAGCGGTGATCTTACGGTGCCATCTGTTGGGCATATCGTCGGCGGCATACCCCCTGTGCAACCGCAACCGAAGCTGCGCAGGCCAGTAGGATCCGGAAGTGGCGGAAATTCTGTCTTACAGGTCGACGTTAAGGGAAAGGTATGTTATAAGAGTAATATTTTGTTTTTTTGTATATTTTCTATTAAAAGAAAAGTAATAAATTATAAAACACGATAAAATGTGACTAGCTCACAGTCTATATTAACTATTAAGGGTGAGATTTTTATTCGTTCGGCAAAAATCTAGTCGTCCCGTTTTTTTTCAAACAAAATTTGAATTTTTAACTTGTGTGAATTTTTAACTCCAATTTTTTGAATCCCACAAATAAAATGTTAGGTACAAGGAAAGTGGTATAAATATTTTGAAGTCTATTAAAAACAAATTGAAAATTATAATAAATCGTATGGTAAATAGTAATACTATTGTGTAACACTACGATTGTGTAACATGTTTTGCATAAACATTTAAATGAAGTATCTACAGTAGTTCGTTTTTGAATTACCTACAACAAGATGAATAAATCGATATTTTTAAAAGCTGTTTTGCGTAAAAATTCTTTTTTAATCTATTTTATTTAATTACTAAAAAAAGTACTGATGAAAATTTTAGATTCTGAACGGAGCGACGAATGTATTGATTTTACAATGTTGTGTGTTTTTATTTTTATTTTTATTTTTTTCTGTCATCACGGTTTCTTACTGTATAAGTGCTTCGATTTTCTTCAACAGCAATTTCTCTGGTAGGAAAGTAAATCTAGTTGGTGCATTCGGGACTTCAAAGTTTAAAATTCAAAATAATTTTCAAAAGCAATAGGAAAAACGGAAATTTGTACTCAAAAACATTTTTCGAAAAAAATGATTTTGGTTTTTAGTGTAACTCTAACAAAAATAACCATACATAAATGAAATTTTCACAGAATACTTGTGTCAGAATTTTCTGTACACCATACAATTTTCAAAATATTTTGATTTGTGTTGAACTATTTATATACATATGCAATTTTCGATTATTATTTGTTTTTTTTAAACTCAAGTTGATAAAAAATGTTTTGCTATGTTAAAAAACTTGAAAATATAATACAAGGTTCCTTGTAAGTTGTTGTTAATGGAAATTAAAAAAAAAGTTGAGCTTAAATCCACAGTAATTTTTTATGAACGTTTAAACTTCGAATTTTGACAAAATTCGTAAAAATTACGAAAATGAGCAAATTATATTTGGTTAGAAATTCATAAAAAATTTTCTATTTATTTCTAAGACTTAAAAATTTAATACAAGATTCCTCACAAGTTTGTAAGTCAAATTAAATTTTTTTGAGTTTATGAGTGTTTGAAGTTGATATTTTATATTCACTCGATTTCTCTTCTTATTTTGTTGTAATTTAAAAATGAAGTACCGGAGACACTTAAAATTTACACCAAATGTTTATTTCATCAATTCATATGCTCAATACAATTTTCAAAAATATGTTCAAAATATGACTCGTTTTACGCTGTTGACGGACATTTCTATTTTCCTTTTTTTTCTATAAATATCAATACAATTTTATTGGCTGGACCAAAAAGCATGAAAATAATACAAGACTCTTGATAACTTGTTACAATAGCAGATGAAAATTATTAAAAATACATGGGCATGATTTTTTTTATAAACATTTTAATATAAGTTCAAATTTTGTAACTAAGAAATCTAAAAATATACGAATACAGTTATTTTTTACAGACATTTTAAATTCAAATTTGGACGAAATTGCATATTAACACAAAGAATAGCGGTAATCATTTTGTTGTAATTCGGTTCCAAAACAGCCCAACTTTGCATAGGTGTATTTAATATTATTACAATATTATTTAATATTATTATACCGGCTGCCATATTAATCATAACTCATAAGTAATAACAATATAAAATATCCTAAAGACCTAAACTGACATACCGTCTCCTCTCAGAATAGTCTTTCGTATACAATGATTTGATATCAAAGAATTCAAATTTAATACCGTTACAGCGACCTCTAAGATACCTAATGTACAGCAGAGCGACATCCACTTACTCGCTTTTTAATTTTGACCCTCCAAAGTATCAACTAGATTCGCTTCCCTAATTGAAAATGTATTGGAGTGACGGCAGACACAACAAATATTAATATAAAAAAACGAACATAGTAAAATCAAAACTTTCGTCGCTCCGCTCAGAATATAAAATAGTAGAATGGTAAGATTTCTTTCAAAGATATGTAAATGTCTAGTATTCTAATGGCATTACAACGATGGGACAGGAAAGTAAAAAGTCGATACTTCTCGGAGCCATAATATTGGGCTTCGAAAAACCAACCAACATTTTCTTGAGCAATTATTAACGAGTACTGTAAATAAATTAAGTGTCAAAATAATTAATAATTATTACGAACACTGCTCTATGTTTCGAACATAAAATATTAACTTATATGTGATAATTATTTTGCTATAATTAGGTACAGGCGTATTATTATTACATTAACTGGATTTGTTATACGAACGCGTTCATCTGATAGCATGAGTAATTGACTATAATACTATTAAAATTGCAGTGATGATCACTGTTGAAGCTTTTTGACTTTGTTTTAAGAGTTAAGACTGCTACGTCGTAGTCGTAACGATGATTTGACTTAATAAAACGAAATAATAATCATCTAATGTGCGCGTGTTACGAACCATATTATTATATTTCGTCGTTACTCGTCGGCGATCGAATATTATAATAATAAAATAGCCATAACGCTGTATTGATCGCTGCGGAGTCCGACCTTTGGGTCGAACATAATAATGTGTATTTTAATTAAACAAATGACCGCTTAATAATTATTATTAATGATTAAACCGGCGAAACGTGTGTAGGTACATATTATTAAAATTAAATAATATTGTGCCTAATCTATAATATACGTAGGTACAGCGATTCTTAATATCGTCGACTTACTATGCGTAGAAACCGTCAGAAATGAGTAAGGCCGGAGGATTGATAAGACTGTTGTTGTTGATTTTATCGTCGAGCAAAAAATATGCCTTGACCTTTGAAATTAATTCGAATCGCTAATTTTATTTTGCTCTACTTAGTAATCACTCGTTGTTCGTCAAATAACTAGGTACTGTAAATATTATTGTAGAAAAATAGCCGTGAACATATTGTTATTGTAGGCCAATATTAGGTTTATATACCTAATATTGTTATTCCCTCAATATTGTAGAAAAAACATTGAAGATCGTAAATAACGCAATAAAAACAGAGTAATATTTAACGTTATCATAATATGTTTTGCACACACGCCATAGCCTCTAACATCTGTTTATAATATATATTATATTATGCTGTGTCTATAATACATAATAATAATATTATATATTATATTATGTACCCGTACTCTTGCGTGTTTGAATTTTTCTTATTTTCACCGTTTAGATAAACAAAGGTATGTTATAACAATATTATATTGTGATCTCTTATAACACTCACACATATAGTAAATATATGTTTATGCATACAGAGTGTCCACTGTGCAGGTCATTTTTGTGCACGTCGGTAAGCCAACTGCAAACAGTTCTACAACTTGGATATCTGTTCGTGTCTTAATGGTTGAAAACACTCTGAGGCGTAACTAAGACCACTTTTTTAAAGGAGAAGGGAGGAGTTGTCGCCCTAATGTTTTTTAATAGGTATTGATTATATAAAAACTTAAGAAACAGTCTTAGAGTTGCAACATGCTCTTTGCTTATTGTTTGCGTCATCGAAGAAATCATTTATTGTGATTAATATTATATCCAATATTTTCCTGAACTCTGAAAATATTTGGGAGACTTAGCCGGGGAGGGGGGGGGGCTCGTTTTACGTCAAAAGTAAAATCCATATTTTGCCTAAGGTAGCAAGTCATTTCACAGTCCTAAAGGTATTTAAAAAAAAGCAATTTGAATTCGTCAAAATCTTCGCTTTTCAAAAAATAGTCCTGTTTTTGTATTGGTCAAGGAGAGGTACTCCAAATCTCAAGGTGCTAAGGTTCACCCATCATGTAAACACGAACATTTTGGTTTGATTTCAACGTGAATTTACCAGCTATTGTGTTAACAGAGAAAACACACTGTCATCTGCTGTGATTTGTCAGTCCGTTGAATGTATTTATATATAACTATCGCGAAACGAAACACCCTGTGAATAATTCTCGCACAACGAGGTCCGTACGTAGATGCGAGTGTTTTCATAATCGAATGTAATCGCGATTTACGGCAATAGGCGGTCATTAGCGTGTCAAGGAATATTGCCACGATGCGATGCACTACGTATATCATATCGACGGGCCCCGACTATAAAACGCTGATAAACGTCGGCTAATAACCACGAAACGCCGGCGAGAGCAAACTTCGGCGTCGCAGTTACTCATCTCGTTCATTAAATACATCGTCATAATAATTATAACGTGCCAGATCGATTTCGTCTGTAAACCGTGACACGTTGTGCAGGCGAGGACATCACCTGTAAGGCTATCGGTTTTTACCACCCACACACGCCGACTGCTCGTTTATCGTCGCAACGTGTGCAATTGCACTTTAATATCGTCTTAATAATAATTTAGGCACCGAGACGCACGCAATAATGGTCGCTGAAAACGAAAACAATGACAATGGGATCGTAAGTAGACACATATAGTATATAATATTATAGTATAATATAGAGTAACATTAGAGTGCTGAATGATATTATTATTGGCCACTCACTATAATAAGCTACATTATGCCTAATAACAATAATATTCCATATAATATTATGCCTAACCTTCTGAAGTAGTCACATTCGAAAACAGACGGACCGCCAGACGAATATTATTAACGAACACGACACAGCAGGATGTTGATGTACAGCTAATAATAGTTTCTCTGCAGACAAAATCAAATCAAAGTATTATGGTTTTGCATTAAGCCGAGCATAATATGTAATACTATTATAATATGTAATAGTTACGAAAACGTTGACATAATTGACATTACTATTTTTTAGTGCATTTAATTTTTGACTTTCGAGACTATGCGGAGATATCAACGCCATTTACAAAACAAGATGATATTAATAATTAACTCTAATACATTTGTCTCGGTCAATTATTTCTAGAGTGGCTCATACAAAATTACGATTATTTGACGTCAAAATACTTCTACCCACCGTAACAACTTATTCCACGGTTAGGTCAGTTTAAAACAGATTTGAATTTTCAAACAACTAAGCTTATAACGAATTTTCCATTTTTTTTTTAAGTTTCCTAGACTTTTTTCTTTATTAAATTATATCAAATAAAGTCAAGAAATAATAAATATATCGCTGATAAATATTGAAGCATTAAAGTAAACAATTACAAAATTAAAATTCTCTATTAAAATATCACAATTTTAGATGAATTTCAAATTTGTTTTCATAATTTTTATCCGATGAATATATTGATGGAACAAGCAAAAACTTATAGTGAATTAAAAACAGTATTCTAAGTGCATGTGTTTGAGGAAGTTGAACGTCATGAAAGGTTCTCACGCACACCTATTGCAATTTATTACGCACATAGCCACATTGTTTGAAAATAAGCACGTACTACGTAATATTCATATTGCCTACACCGAAATTCTAAAAAACTAAAGTAATCCTGAGTAAGTTATTTTTAAAAACTACTTAAGCAACCTTTCATGTTACTTGGAGTAAAACCAATTGGCATTAAAACTTACCTACCTCAAGTTAGGTTCAAGTAAAACTGTAGTGAAATAACTACAGTTTTCAATAAGAAAAGTAACCATTGAAAAAAACAGAACATGGGTTTTCTTCAAACATTTTACGAATAAATAAAATTGTCAATCAACAATCAACGTATGTAGAAATAAGGTATAATATTATTAATATGAGGAAGATGTCAAACAGAAAAATATAATTCGAGGAAAGTTAATAAAGTTAAGTAGGCATCGTACAAGTTAATATGTTGTCACTTGTCATTGCATTGATAACTGAATTGTAGCAAGTCAAAATTTAAAATAATAAATCCATATAGATATTTATATTTTATAGTTTTAAGATTTTTTAACTACGTTAGTCTAGACACATAACTTTTACATGTTTGTTAACTACACGAGTGCACAATCAGATAAAAAAACGAATTTATAATGTTCTTATTCGAGGCATGTGGAATCTAGGATAACATTGTAGTATTAAAGATACTCAAACTACAGGATAAGCAAAAAAATAGGTAATGAAGATTTCAGTGAAGAGATATCAACAATATTTAGATTCTGAGCTGAGCGATGACTGTGTTGGTTTTAAACGTATGTGTATTCTTATTGCGTGTCTGTCATCAGGTTTTGAAAGTCATGTTACAATATTTAACGTTGAGAGTGGTTTTAGTTGAAAAATTGATCTAGTTCTTACTTTTGAAATTTAATTTTTTGGAATTTTATTAATGAAAATGTTGATACAAGATTTTTTCGGGCCAATAATCTTGAAAATTAAGTACAAAGATCAGAATAAGTTGTTCTTACAGAACAACAGACTTAATATTTTTATTAAGGTTTTATTGTTGAAGGCATTGAAATAATTAATAAATTATATCATATTAATTTTATTAATATAGACTATAAACATTATATTATTATGTTAATTTCCATACTCTATTTAATATCAAAATATTTAAACTAAATTTAGTTTTAACTACTATTAACACATTTTCACCATTCTACAGCAAGATATTTATTATCTGTATCAATTATTATAGTAGAAGTTAATAACTATAGTGAAATATTTATTAAATGCTATGTTTTTTTGCAAAAATGTAGATCAATATGTTTACTACTCGTACCCCGTAGTGCCTCTTTCAAAAATAAAATATATTACTCTATATGATTAGAAACAGACGCCAACACACTGACTCTGCTAAAAAATCGTTTTTTATACACGAAGATTCACTAGTGAAAATTGCAATATTTAACGAATCCATCGCAGAATCCATACTCAATGACGAGGTACACTCGAAACCTACTGTACAGCAGAGCGAATTCGTCGGTTTTTTCCACATTTACCTAATAACCCCATAAAATGTATATTAAAATGTTGTTAGGATAAGTCACATAATTTCAACATTTAATGAACTAGAAAATAATTCTAGTGAAATATTAACGTATATAAGTAGATTAGACTGTTAAATAAATGATTATTAATAATTGGTTATTTTTTATTCGCAATCTGCAGTAATATATTTCGATTTGAAATTAATTTATATATCTCAATACGATTTAAAGCCGAGCTGAGAGTTTTTTTCTTTATCGAATATATTATTTGACCAATTAGACTCAATTAACAAGCTATGTGAAATTTCTATAAATATAAATAATTTGTGTAGCCATATATCGTAAAATGAATCAATGGATCTAAAATGAATATGTTATATTGATTAAAAAATAAATACATTTTGTGTAATGGTGATTATTAACTATTATCTCTAAGTTCGTTTCTAATAGGATGCAATATAAAAATAATGAATATACGATAAGAAATATATTTTATTTAGATAATTATAATTTACCATATTTTATCTATTTCTGTAACAATATTAAGTATTCATAGTATATTTTTTTTAAAACCTTATTCTTATTTACAGCAGTGAGTAACTATCTCTTTAAAAATGATATTTTAAAATATTTAGTGCAAATTAAAAAGTTGTTCAAATTAAATTAGCATAAAGTACAAACCATAATAATAAATGTATATTATATGATACAGTTTCAACAAATTTAGATACAATTCACAGATAGGTAAATAGGTAATAAATAATTAAATTTCAAGTTTTTTATAGAGACGAAAAAAATACTTACAATATTTGAAACAGCATTTATATAACCGTTGAACCAACAAAATTCTAATATTTGTATCAATAAAAACGTTTTTTTTTTTTAAATACAATAGGTATAATAATATTGTATATTACATTATATATTAATTGATTTTAGTATTATTACATAATGAAAATAAATTGATATACTAGCTATTGTATGCATAGTTGAATAATTTTATAACGTTTTATGAACATTTAACTAAATGTAGTTTACCTATTCTGTGTTACCTTGTGAAATACAGAATGAAGAAATCGAAGATGAAGTTGAAGATCCTTTCTGTTTGGAATCAAGTCCACTTAAATTAACTTTTGAGGATATAACATCTGCTGCTTACAAGATAAAAGATGGTGTAATTAAGACAGCGTGTACGGTGAGAGTTATGAAATATTTTATTATTTTTATTTGATATTATTTGATATAATTTGACAATATTAATTTTTAACTGGCCGATATTTACGTGCAGAGATCGCATTTGTCCAGTCTTGTCAACATGGAACTTTATTTGAAAAAAGACTTTGTGCAGTACACTGGAAGGTATTATCAATACATTATTCAAATCGAATACAATTAATTACTAAATAGTCTATACATAATACATAAATATACAATGTACAAAAAGTGTTGGGGTGTTTGGGGGGAGTATTTGGTGAATGGAATCCTAGAAAACGATGATACTTCTAAAATAATGTAAAAAGAAAACCATTAATGCCAAATATTGGTTCGAAGTTGGTCACTTTTAAATCGATTTGTGTGTGTGTGTGGAGGGAGGGAACCTGCATGCATTGCAATAACTCAGTTATAGAGTGTATATGCATTTAACATACCTATAAAATTTAACGATACTTAGTATAAAAATATTGATAGTTGTACTCAAGTAAAACTAAATTTATGATGGGCGTTAATTTTTGATTTTTGAGTATTTATTTTACTAAAAACTAAGGACATTATCGTGTATTACAGCTTCAAGGAACGCGGAGCGTGCTATGCTCTGATGATGTTATCCGACGAGCATAAGCGAAACGGCGTGATATCTGCATCTCTGGGTAACCACGCACAGGCTCTATGTTACCACGGTAAACGGCTCGGAGTACCAGTGACAGTGGTTATGCCCACGGTAGCTCCGATAATAAAAATCGAGGCCTGCAGGAATTTCGGTGCCACCGTCATCGTTCAGGGCATCAACATGAAGGAGTCCAAGCACCTCGCTCTCAAGCTATCCAAGGAGAAGGGAATTATTTATATCAATGGGTCTGTACAGCGGATATTATGCTAATTTAGTAATGCTACAGCGCCATATTAGAATATAAATTTAATTTAATTACGTATTATACATTTAAATCGAAATATATCATAATAAATTATATCGCGTAAGATTTCTCACGGAGGTTGTATTATTATTCGATTCTTTGTTTCAGTAGGGCACTCAACCTTAAATAATGCAGTGGTATTTGCATATTATGTATTTATGTCTTCATATTTGTCTTTTCCATGATTTTCATTTTTTCCCCAACAGAATTCATCATTTGAGTACGAAAGTCTAAAATTGCATCCTTTCTACAATAATAACCAATAAATATTAACATGTATAGTACTTGTACTAAACAATCAATATGTTATAAACTTAAACGGTTGTTCCGCACAGATACGATCACCCTCACATAATGGCTGGTCAAGGCACAGTGGGACTTGAAATATTAGAAGACGTTCCGGACGCCGATGCGATCGTCGTTCCTGTTGGTGGTGGTGGTTTGCTGGCTGGAGTGTCACTGGCTGTCAAAACATTGAAAAAAAACTGCAAAATTATCGTGAGTTCATGATTTTTACAGTACCACGAAATAATATGAAGTATTCAAATAATTTGATGTACCTTTACAATTTGCACATATTGTATTTTTTCTCAATGAGGTTTTCATTCTATCTTTTTATATTTTTATATCGACAATTCTTGGGATGAATATCAAAATATAGTTTCATGTTAATATGGTATCTTGAAAAACAGATTTTTCGTTATAATTCGGAGTTATTGAGATTTTATGATTTTCTCAATTGTATTAAAATGTGACGTACCTACGTTTAAATGTGTCTATAATATTATATATTAATTTTTAATGAATTTTAATAATATTCAAGTATAACAACACGGCGTTTTAGGTAGGCAATTAAGTTACACTACAGCATCCATTCGCAGTGCGTCTATTTGAAGAGAAATCATTTTTTGGAAATATATAACTAATATTATTATGATGGTATTTTGGTGTCTTGTCAGTATATTATGCCAATATAGGAAGGGGCAGACCTGAACTTAGGGGATGCCTACAAAATATATGGGCCCTTTTATTAATTCGGGCACTCGCATGAACATATTAATTAATATATTAATCAATGGTACCTATATACCTAATTACTAGTATAAACTATTAAGTTATATATTTCCTTGAATCTAATATCTATTTCTAAGATAATTACATTGGTTATTTATTATTTGTACTTTTGTAGTGAATTACATCTAGCATTACATCTATTTATTATCTCAATAAGTTATTCCACTCAAATTTAAAATATTTTAAGTTGTATTATTTTTTTATCACGAAACATGATTTATTTTCCGTTTTATTTTATATTCCACAAGAATGCAAATGGCTTGTTTTTAATCGGTACATTTCTGAGTGCACACATTTTTTTGACAATTAATAATATGTCGTGCTTCAATACAAAATACTATTATACTGAGCTGAAAGTATATGTGACTTGGGCTATTTGAATGTTATCAGAGTATAACTTTATATTTTATTGTTTTTAGGGCGTTGAATCTGACCGAGTGCCGAGTTTCACGAAAGCGATGGAACATGGTAGTCCGATTACCATCGATGGCAAGAGCACGCTGGCCGATGGTTTAGCCGTGCCAAGAGTCGGGTGTAACGCGTTTGCCACCGCCGCGGGTCTGGTCGATAAAATGGTAAGTATGCGTCTGCCAATCGGTTATTCCATACTGGTCTAAAATCTACCCGATCACATTTTCCAAAGGTGGGCATTAACTAATTAAAAAGTTAATTTTTTTTTAACTTTTTAACTTAACTAGTTAGTTTGTTTTCTAATTAACTTATGAACTTAACTAGTTTAATTTACTGTTGAAATAACTTAGCTATTCTCAGTTGATTTAAAAAAAAAACCAATAAGTTAAAAACATTTTGAAATTGTTTGTTTATACTTAAATATTACCATATCAGTATAAAATTAAAATAATCCAATACTATAATAACATAAACATTTCTGTACTTTTTCTTGATAACATAATTTTGTGTATATTAATATATTTTATTTATTAGAAAGGCAATAAGCTATTATCATTTTATAGTATTAGATGTTTGCAGCACAAATAAGTAATAACAATAATTTATTATCGATAAGAGAAATACAGCTTCACGTATTATGACATTCAATTGCTATACGATATAAAACAATTTATTTGTTAAATGTTAAATTATTAATTTGAGATGAGTATAGTTTAATTTAATAAATAATAAAAAAGTAAAAGGGTATACAGTGCACATTATGAGAAAAGTTAAATCAAATTGATTTATAATTTATAAATTAGAAACTAGAAAGACACATTCACTCTTTATGTGATTTACTTATAAAAAAAATAGATTAACTTTTTTTAAACTGAGTTAAGTTAATTTTTTTTCTATATTAACGTTTAACTTATCGAGTTAAGTTTATAATTTGTTAACTGTTAACTTTTAACTTATCGATCTTGTGTCCTCTTAACTTAACTTAACTTGAGTTAATTATTTTCATTAACTTGCCCACCTTTGACATTTTCTAAGTAAAACAAACCTCTAATGAAAGAAAAATGACAGAAAATAAACACGTGATTAAAGTTTGGATTAACAAAACAAATTAAAGAAATTTGGTTAATAAATTAATAGTGAAAAGTGTGTTTCGCGCCATTGGTGTTAACTCACCAAGCTTATGTACCTATAGAAAATCAATCTGACGCTTTGTGAGACAAACAATAGTTAAAGGAAATATAAAAATATATTAACCATAATTTAAATCATAAAAAAAATTATAAGTATCATTAGAATTATTTAATTTTTGTTTTAATACATAAGTCAACAAAAATATGTCATCAGCATTCTTACCAAACTATTAGTATACTATAGCATAGGTAATATCAAATTCATATATTCGAAAACCATCTAAACCGACCAGATCCTCAGCTATCATCTCCCACCTATCACCCGTTGATCTGAAAACTACGAAAAAACGGGTTACTGTGAACTTAATCTCATAATATGTACTGATGTCGACGAAACTATCCTTTTCTAGATCGTGGTCACGGAAGAGTGGATATCGATGGCTATTCTGCGTCTCGTTGAGTCAGAGAAGTGCGTTGTGGAAGGCGCCGGTGCCATCGGACTAGCCGCCGCGTTGTCGGGTACTTTGGACGAGTTTGTGGGAAAAAAGTGAGTGGATTGTATAAATTGTAGACGTTTGGTGGGAAGTATTGCATGTGATGGAATATAACTCGTTCCCAGGCCTTAAGCTTTACCGCCGACGGTAAACCACTATAGGAGATTTTTGAATTCAAAATGAAAGTACAATAATATCTTGATGTTTTATGACCAACATAGGTAAATAAGTGATACCATTTAAAAAATAAAACAAAATTACATTTGTCGAGCTTTCATTATAAGCTTTTAATAATTATCAATGTAAAAAATTAATTATCCCTCGCACTTACCTCAGTTTGCACCTAGCTCATGTTGAAATTCGGGTTTCAGTCACGGTCTGACATTAGTAAAACGTTGAATGTAATATTCAATATAATATTATAAACTTTGGCATTTGCTGGACGGACCACGGGCAACCTAGTCCGACGGTGGTGATTATTCTACCTCATTAAATTTATTAACATGGTTATTAAGTAGTACAAGGTCATGTCATTCAGTCGACAATATTATAAATTAATTTCAGTCAAATTAACGTAATGGTAAATAATGAACTCAAGTTGTAATTAATCGTATCATCGAACTATTATAATAGTTATTAACTTTCGTTGCATTGGCGTAATTTTTAGAGTCGTTTTGTTGCTGTGCGGTGGCAACATCGATACGTCCATACTGGGAAGGTGTTTGGACAGAGGACTGGCCATCGACGGTAGACTGGTCAAGTTCCACGCTACGTTGAGCGACAGGCCCGGTGGTATTGCGGAACTATGCAGAGTGTTGGCAACGATTGGCGTTTGCGTAAAAGACATCATACACGAAAGGGCTTGGTTGTCGGACGACGTCTTCAGTGTTAGGGTCAGTGTGTCAACTAAACGATTTTTTTTTTTTTTATCATAAATTAAATTGTTAGTTTTTCGGTAAATTTATATATTAATATAATAAATTGTAAGGCACCTTCAATGGTCATAAATCACAGGGGTTTAGATTTCATAGGAAATTAAAAATAATAATCAGCTGTCAAAATCTAGAGTTTAAAAATTTGATTCTTGTTAAGATGTACCCAGTGTAGGCCCTCCTAGCTACCCGTGGTTTTTATATTTATTGTTTATCACAACCAAACTCCAAAATGTCATGATATCTAACTGTGATTTTCTTACTACAATATTGTGTATAAATAATTATGAGCATATTTTATATTGAATTCAAAAAACAAAATGGCAATGCAATTCTATGTTTTTGAGTTCGGGTCTCTGAAAAATATTTATTATTAGGGACCAACATTTGATGCATTTGCAATTTTTGAAATGGTTTTATATGATTATATGCCCCTGGCACCTTCCATACCTATTTATAGAAATATAATATTTGTCACTCGAAACTATCTGTAACAAAAATTTATAATTGAATTTATCTTGTTTTAAGAAGTACTTTTTTTTGTAACCCATTAATTTGATAAGACTAAAATATATTAAAAACAAATCAAACAATACATATAATTATCCCAATCCTTTATTTTCTCTTGGATTTTTTTTCAGTTCTTAATATTTATATATAAGTTATTTTATCCCTTTTCAAAGATAAATTACCTTAAGGTAATATGTATATTATAATTTTCTTTTAAGTCATCGAGTTTCAAGTGTTAGTAATAATATTTTGTTCAATGAACATAAACATTACCATAAATCGTGAGCCAGAGTGATATTGAATGTCTTATTTAAGTCAATTCAGGGAACAAAAATTGTTTTTAGAAGCCGTTCTTCTACGATAGGACAGACGTCTTGTGATCTGAATGCCGGGAGGTTTAATTTAATGTCATACTGTTATCTGTTACAGGTCAAAGTGGTATGCGAGACGAGAGACTTGAGACACGCCCGTCTGCTGCAGGAGGTTGTAACGAAGAACTACAGTTCTTCAGTGTTTGGCAACATACCATTACCCAAGGTTCTTTGAATCTTAAAGATTTAACGTTTTAATTTTTTCCCATTAATGTTTTTGTTTGATTTTCGATTATAATATATTATTATTACTATTAATACTGGAGAGTGGTACTAGTATAAGAAATTGACATCACCTAACTATTTAGCTATTGACATTATGTTTTACAAATAAATAAACGCTTTATTTTTGTACTGCGAACGAAGATATTTTATTTTTGTATATTAACATAACAAAAACACACAAACACGCATAAAATGTAATAGTTTTTGTTTAAAATATTGACTTAACAACTTATGTTGTTTAAGTAAATTGACCTATTTGGAAACACACAAAATTCAATCAAAAGACAATTACTGAATAAAATTGATTTAAATGCGAACTAAAAATTATTGCATGTACACACTCGTGTTTATATTGTATAAATATACGTGATAGCTAGCGATGTCACCGATAACACGAACTTTTTCCATAAATGACGATCAATTCAAATGAGATAATATAATATATTAATATATTATATACATCAGTCTCTCGTGTGGTGTGTGCCGAACGTCGTCGTCGCATTATACACGAAATGTCGAGTCACCAGGGACGTTGTTTTCGTACCAGTGAGTTCGTTGGTTCTTTTTATACTTTTTACATAAGACCTCTCCGCCACTATTGGGCAACCGTTTTTTTGACGGTTCGAATTTCTTTCCTATTTATACAGCACAAATGTCTTGATATTTTCTACAATTTTTATTTTTATGCTTACAAATAAAACAAAAAAAACTGGACTCCAACGGCTCGGACCAAAATAGCGGTGCCGAATCGATATAATATCCATTCAAAGTATTACTTATTGACATAAGACATACCCTGTATCAAGGAAAAAGGAACTGTAAATCTTTTAGATTCTGGGTGGAGCGATGAATGTATTGATATTACAATGAAATGTGTTTTCATATTTATTCATTTATTATAGTTATTTTTTTTTTGTGTCTGTCATCACGATTTCTTGCAGTAAAAGTGCTTCGATTTTTTTCCATAGTAGCTTTTCTGGTAGGAAAATGAATCTAGTTTGTGCTTTTGGGAGGTAAACATTTAAAATTCTCAATAGTTTTCAAAAGCAATAGGAAAAACAAACAACAAATTAAGGAAAACGGGAATTTTGAAAAAATCGTTTTTTTTTTTTATTGATCTAAAATACATCGACAACTAGACAATTAGTATAAGAATTCGTGTTAAGTTATATTGTTAGTATTTACATTTTAATTAAATTAAATTAAATTATACAATTCAGTTTTTTGTAGAAATAAGATTAAGTTTTTTACATCCTGTGGGTTTGGTAAAAGTGCTTGACAGATTTGTTCTGAGATGTGGAATTGGTTTCGATCTGGTTGTATTTGTGACATTTAGTGATGGTGTGGTTGATGGTTAAAGGAACGCTGCATGAGTCACATATATCGGGGGTTCGTCTTTATTCATCAAGTAGCTGTGCGTTTGGTGCGTGTGACCAATTCGGAGGCGGTTTATTATGGTTTCTTATTTTCTACTGAGTTCGGGATTTTTCCATATGTCTATATTATTTTTTATTTTGTGGAGTTTGGTGTTGAGTTTACGCCAGTGAGTGTGCCATTTGTTATTTAAGTGTAGGTTAATTTCGTTCTTTGCATCTGTGAATGTGATAGAATCTATAGTTACGGTTGATGAGGAGACTATTGCAATGTGGGCTTCTTGGTCAGCCCTTTAATTTACGGGAATGCCTATATGTCCCGGAATCCATACAAAATAAATATGTTTATTTTTTTTTCTTGCAAGGAAAGTTTCTTTTTGTATAAGCTTTGTGATATCTGGTTGGTTACGTGTGTTTGTGATGGCGATTAGGTTGATGAGTGAGTAGCTGAGTATTATAAATTTTGTTTGGTGGTTTGCGTATTCTGTGTGGATATATTTTACGGCTTTGTATATTGCCATTGCTTCTTTCGTTGATATTGAGGCTTGAGGTGAAAGTTTGTACGATATTGTTTGATTGTTTATTGTCATTACGAGCCCCACTCCATGATTAGTCTTGGAGGCGTCGGTATATATGTGCACGCTAATACGCTATTAGGATGCTCTTGTAATAAGTTTTTTAGCATGCTTTTGTATATGGAAGGCATGGTGTTTTCTTTTTTAAATTCTGTAAGAGTAAGGTTAACATCGAATGTTATGTTCTATGGGGGAAATTGTATGGTTTTCTTTCTAAAATGTTCTTTATTTTTATATTTTCTTTTTCGGCTTCATGTAGATACGTATTTGTTACTTTGATGGCTAGGTTGTTTATATTTCTTTTGGTTCTGGCACAATAAAGTAGAAGTAGTTTTTCTCTTTTAAGTTTTAAGGTTAGATGGAATTTCATTAACGATGTTCATAATACTCTCAATTGGACTGGATTTAAATCCCCCTATTGATAGTCTTATGGCAGTATTTAATTTGGTTTGTATCATGTTTAAGTGGTTGCTTTTGGCATTTTTAAATAGTATTGAGCCATAGTCTGTTTTAGATCGAATTATGGCTTTATAGATCATTACTAGAGTTGAACTGTCGCATCCCCATGTTGTGTGGGCAATTATTTTGATTATATTGAGTTTTTGAGATATTAAGTCTCGGATATTTTTAGACGAGATAGCCAATTTAGTATGGAGTCGAATGTTATTCCTAGAATTTTAATTTTATTGTGGTGAGGTGTATCTAGATTATCTCATGTTATATTGAAAACTTTTGCTTTTTTTTTGTTTTGTAAAGATGATGTTTTGAGATTTGAGGTTAGAGAATGAGAAGCCAGTTTTTTTTTACCAGACAGTTAAGCTGTTAGCACTTATTTGGAGACTCTTGAACAGTTTTTAGGTTATTACTTTGGTAAAATATGTTAAAGTCATCGGCGAATAAATTAGCTTTTACGGGAACTTTTATTGTTTTAACAACGCCGTTAATGGCCAAGAGAAAAAGTGTAACTGCCAGAGCTGATCTCTGTGGGATGCCATTTTCTTGGTTGAACGTCTTTGATAGGGTATGGGATACATTGACTTGAAATTGTCTTTCTTTTAGGATGTTTATAATATATTTGAACATGTTGCCGTTTGTCAAAATTTTACTCAATAGAGTTAGTATTCTATGTCTATATACAGAATCGTACGACTTTGTAATATCCAGACTGATCATTCCTAGTATTTGTTTGTTTGAATTCATTTTCTATTTCAGTTTTTAATGTAATTAGGTTATCCATTGTTGATCTATTGTGTCGAAAGCCACTTTGCTCTTTGGATAATATTTCGTTTTTTTCTAAAAACCATATTAATCTTATGTTTTATGATCTTTTCCATAATTTTTGTCATTGTATTTAGGAGTGAGATAGGTCTGTATTCTTCAGTAGAATGTTCCTTTTTTCCCTGGTTTGAGAATAGGAATTATTATTCCCTTTTTCCATTCTTTAGGAATTACACCTGAGTGCCATATTATATTGTTGTATATATCCAATAAGAATTTTTTCGCTGTTTTTCCAAGATTTATAATAAAACAATAAGGGATGCTGTCAGGACCGGAGCTTTTGCTTTAACACTTATTAAGTGGAGTTTTCATTTCGTTGAGTGTGTACGGACCGGGAACGTTACATTTTTATAACGTGATGCCCGGTCACCAAAATACTTCGTAGCGCTACACACTGACCGACCTGTGTATATTTGTGTATATATGTATAGCAACTCTAAAAAAGTGGACGGGGTAGGCGAGCAAGACTAGAGAGTGCTAGTGTGTGGTGGACGGTGGTGTGTGTAGATGTGTATATTTGTGGGTGTGTGCTTAAAAACTGCGCAGGGCAATTAAATAAAAGGGTAACATGGTTGCTGGTAAGTGTAGGTTGCTGTATAATGTACAATAAATAATTCACAAAATATAAATGGCCCTTCTTGCCCAACAATAATATGATATGATAATAACAATATACGGCCCTTTTGGCCCAACAATTCGAATATAATAGTGTAAAAATAATATAGATAACAGTAATAATACAAAAAACTGACAATTTGTGGAGCACGGCTGGCCAGCTGCTACCTGTGCCTAAAATAATACAAATTTACGACACACACGACAACAAAAAAAATGATGAAATCAATTTAAAAAAAAAATAAATAAAAAACTTCGGCGATTAGCGCCAAAGTGAGTATAATAATGAAAGTGGCGATTAGCGCACACACAGGTATAATAATAGTGGTGATTTAATAATATAAAAATACTGACGATATGCACCGGATAATAATAATAATAATAATATATAAGTGGCGATTCGCGCCTTATATAAAAACACTGACGATATGCGCCGGGCTATAATATATGTCGCGTTGACTGTGTGTCACGAACGAACTGGTGGAACGGCGGCCGTGTTAAAATAATAATCACGTAGCCAGTGCGGCGGCATTCGATAACAAGACTTAATTATCTATAATATGTTATATAATTCACACGGCACATTTAAATAGGTACAAAGTAAAAATAATAATAACGTAATATATAATTCACACAACATAATTAAAACTAAAACAAAAACAATAAAAATATAAACAGATAAGTGGAACAGATATGTTGTGTGCGAGTGTGTGGGTAGGTCGGTGGTGGCGGAAACGAAGTGTTATACTGGAATTCAGGACAATTTGATCACTGTTGTTAGGGTTTATTGTTGAGATTATTGGTGAATTTTCAGATGGTATTTTTATTTCATCTATAAATTCTTGTTTGTAAATTGTGTTGCTAAAGTTGGCTTGGAAGTATGAGCCGACTTTTTCAGCGACATCTTCAGTAGAAAAAGTTGTTCCTTGCTCGTCAGATATATCATATATGTATTTCTTGATTTTGCTTTAGGCCTTTCAATGAATGGATTTTGTTCCATATCTCGAATGAGTTAGTTTTGGAGTTGATGCTGGTTGTAAATTCTTTTCACGAGTTTTTTTTTAATTAAAAATTTGGCTTGTGCTTGAAGTTTTTTAAGTTGTATTCAATTTTCTATTGTTTTACTTTTTTTACACGAGTTTACGGCGTTTTTTTTTGTTGGATATTGCTCTATTGATCTCGTTATTCCACCAGAGAATTTTGGGGTTTTTGTTGTGGTTTATTAAGCTACCGATTGATATTTCAGGTGCCGAGGTAATTATGTCGGTTAGTGTTTTGCCTAAGTTTTCGATATTTGGTTGGTCATTGTATTGTATTTTGGTAATTTCTTCTTCTATAATATCATTAAATAATGTCGAGTTTGGTGTTTTTAAATTCCATCTGTGGGTTTTATTCTATTAGTACCTCCTATCCTGGTTATGAAGTTTGTGATTATTGGGAGGTGATCACTAATGTAGCACACTTTCCACTTGAGTCTTTGTGCTAGGGAAGATGTGCACATAGTTAGGTCGATACAGGATAAAGTTCCATTAGCTAGGTTTATGTGGGTGGGAGAAGTTTCGTTTAGAATTACTATATCGTCGTCTTCTAGTAGTTTTTTGATTAAATATGCCTCTATAATCAGTTTTCCGATCCCCACAATGTGCAATCAAAGTCACCTAATAAGATAAATGGCTTAGGGAGTTATTTTGTTATGTTTACAATGTCAGTATTAATTCGATTTTAGTTTGGTTGGATAAGTATAAATTGTATACATTTAATTCCGTTTGATTGAATTGTATTGAAATGGCAATAGCTTCAAGATATGTTTTTAAGTTTATTTGTTTGTTGAGAAAAAAAATTCTTGACATAAATTGCTACTCCTCCGCTGGCTTTTAAACTGTTGGTTCTGTTTTTGGTGAAGCTTGTATAATTCCTTAATGTTTTATGGGTTTGGTCAGTAAAATTAGTTTCTTGTAGGCATATGAGGCGAGGAGAATGCTCTGCTGTTAATATTTTTAATTAATTTGTTTTTTTTTTTTTTGAAAGCTGTTGAGGTTCCATTGTAATATATTTGTGATTTGTATGTGGTTTTTAACTTTTTGGTTTATATTTATTGAAATTTAACGTTTTGGTTGATATTTATTCAGATAATGGCATTAAGAGTTTGACTCTGGTGGAGTTGATTGAAATAGTAGATTTGATAACTTGGTGAATTTAGTTTTTGTAGCTCTGTCGTTTATCTTAGGTCTGACTATTTCGATAGTTTTTAACATTGAAGGTATGTCTACATTAGAGAGAATGTATGTTAATTGATTTGATGGAGACATTTTCTAGTATATGTTTGAATTGGGAAAAGGAGATGTTGATTCCTTCCTTTTCAGAGAAAAGACCATGTATAGATTTAAGGGCATAAACGGCTTTTGTAATAATATTTTCGAGCGAATTGCTTTTTTAAAATTTTTTATTTTGATCCTGACATATTTCCTTATTTATTTTTAATTCAAGCAGTTTATATTCTAGTTTTTTGGTTTGTATGGGTAGCTCAATGTTTGGCAGTGTGTCTGTTTCTTCCGATATTATTGGTGATGAAGGGCAACTTGATGATGGAGGGGATCTTTTGGTTTGTTCATTGGGTAAGCTTGTATTGGTCATTGATTGGCTTAATATATTTGAGTTTTGGATATTTTTAGTTATGGAGTTAGCATTTACTAAGGTTTTATCTTCTCCGTGTGTGGAATTTGTGACCCTGATGTGGGTTTCATCGATTGTTGGTTTTTGTGTATTGTATTTATTAGTGATCATGATATTTGATTCTTTTTTACAATGATTAGATGTGTGGCCCCTTTGTTTACATGAGTAGCAAATGAGAGTGTCATCAGTTAGGAAAATTCTGAAGTCTGTGTTGTAATATTTGATTATTAATGATACCGTTACATTTGCGGGGATATCCCGAGTGCTTCCCGTTTTTAATTTTTAACTTTTTCATAGCCCAAGTGCGTCCGCCATCTTATCGACAAATAATAATGAATAGCCCGAGTGCGTCCTCGGTCCACAGCTGCTATAGGTATCTATTTAAGATATTTAAACACTGGAAACGGTGGGAAATTAATTTTCATTAATCTATTTGGATTACCATTATTCAATCGAGTAGAAGTAGAAAACTGTATTATTGAAGATTTTATATCTATAATGCCAAAACATCAAAAACTTAACGAATTTATGGATAATATTATAGAAAATTATAGAGATTCTGGAGCAAAATTTCCTTTTTCCATGTGGGCCAAAATGAATAATAGTTCTGAAAGGACAACAAATGCTTGTGAAAGCTTTCATTCCAAGTACAACTCGTTATTTTATACACATCACCCGTTCATATACACATTTTTGGAAATATTAAAAAAAAATCAAATCGATACTAAAAAAGCAATCCGAACCGCTACACAAACAACAAAAAAACCAAAACAAAGTACTTGCAAGAAAATATTAAACAATTTAATAATAATGAAATATCAAGATTCGATTTTGTCAAAAGAATGGCATTTAAACACCAGCCTATAATAATATATAATAAAAACAAATAACGTTTTAATAAATTGTACGCTCACCTAAACTTAACGGCGTAAGCTAGTTCTAATAATAATAATAAAAATAATATTTTTGGGGTGTAAGCCAATTCACCTCCTCGTGGTGCACCCTGGGTAATTCTAAATGAACTGGACGCTTTCAGGCTATGTACAAAATATGATCTTTTTTTCTTGGGACGCACTCGGATGATACCTTATTATGGACGCACTAGGAAGATTAAAAAAGGGTCATTTCGGGACGCACTCGGGAAACTCCCACATTTGCTGTGTCTTCAGGGTGTTTATATACCTGTCTCCTAGAACTTCTGATGTGTGTGAGCTCATCTTGGAAACCAGTTTTTAAAAAGGTTATTGTTGATAGTGTCTTAATATTTTCGAATAGTAAGTGGTACAGTGATTACTTCATGTAGTATTATCTAGTGAGCATTAGATATTATAAATCTTTTGGCTGGGTTTACTAGGTGTCGGAATGGAATTTTATTTTCGTTAACTGATGTAAGCTAATAGTTTTGTATCAGTTCGTCAACGGTAAGTTTGTCTCTGAATATATACAAAATCTATTGTTTGATACGCGGGACGCGAAGATGATGTTTTTAGGAGATGTTATTTAGCTAAATGTATTGACATATTCTATTTGTGGTATCTCGTTTATCGCGTTTAGTATAATGGCTTGTTCTTTTTTTGGAAACATTATGTTGGCCGTTGTTTCTGCTAAGGTTTTTGTGTTGTTTGTTTTTGGAAGTAGTGAGTGTTGAGATAGTTTATGGTTATTCATATTGGATAAAATATCCTTAGACATTTTATCGCTATAATTGGCCGTGGTGAGCCGACTACCGACGTAATTAGGCGTTGCGATTACCAGTAAGATAAGATTACACACCTATTTCGCTGTATATCACGATTTAAGATAGTATGGTTGCCCATCGACTACGGTAAAGTAGCTTATCGAACGATCATCGAAATAAATCTTGCAATCAGCTGTTTTTAAGACTACAGCGCTTTTAGCGGATAAAATAAAGAATATGCAGATTACTTTTACCAATGAGCACAGCTATAGTGTGTTAAATGATTATAATAATTTGCAAATTAATATTTCTCATGAACCAGCGTTATGTTCTAATACCAAATAGATATTTATGTTAATTATACCTACAGTAATAAAATATTATTATCATGCATTTTTCTAAACTTTATTATTTGTGTTCTAGAATATTGTTTGTATTAAAACTATTGTAATTATTTAATTAGTATCCAATCAATGGATACCATTTACAAAAACTTGTGTCATTTAACCATATAGGTACTCTGGTACTCATAATACCAATACCATTTTGTCTATGGTTGGAGCGAGTTATGAGTTTACAACACTATTTTTATCACATGGAGCGCTGCATAGTAAAAAAAATGAGATTCACCGTACTGGCTTTCTTATCACAATTCGACAGGCAACCATACTATCTTAAATCGTGCTGTAGATTGTTGTGTGCTTGTGTATACTGGTACTGTTATCGGTAGCTAAGAAATACGAACACACGTGTGCTTGGGACAGAGGTCAAACATATACTGAAATCGATTTTTGTTTTTAGTGTAATTCTAACAAAAATGACTGTAGATACATAACATTTTCACTGAATATTTGTGTAAGCATCTATTTTTCACCATAACATTTCCAAAATAATTTGATTTGTTTTGAAATATTTATAGGCATATGAAATTTTCGATTATTATTTTTATCAGCATTTTTTTTTATAAGCATTTAATTAAAGTTCAAATTTTGACAATATTTATCAAATTGAAAATTGAAAATAATTTTGTAGTTAAAAATGTATACAATTTTCAATTTTTAAATCTAAGGATTGGAAATTTAAAACAAGGTTTCACTTAAGTAGTTTTTTTCATAACCAATAAATCTAAACAATATATGAATACAATTTTTTTTACAGGCATTTTAAGTTCAAATTTCGACAAAATTTCATATTAACACAAAGAATAACGTTTATCATTTTGTGATTAGGTATATCTTTCGTTTCCGAAACAGCCTAATTTTACATAGGTATATTTAAATTTTTCCAGCATCACTGATAATTTAAGAATCATATTAATTCATTCGACTTACTGGTTACCATATTATTAATAAGTAATAGCAAGATAAAATATCCTAAATTGACATACCCTCTCCGCTAAGAATCGTTTTTCGTATACAATGATTTGACATCATTGAATTCAAATTTGATACCTTGCATCCATTACAGTGACATCCACTTTTTTAATATTTGAAAAACTAAACGTCATATTAAAATTATGATATTTGCATCGTCTTAAACACATAAAGCCACACATTTATACGTAAATTAGATTTCAAAAATACAATATTTAGGTTGGTAAATCGTTGTGTGAAGTAAAACACTTTTACACGTATAAGCTATGCAATTACTTTTTTAGTAATAATTATTGGTCGCAACTCGCAATGACTGATGTTGAATGACAACAACTTTAATAATAATATTATCAATTAATATTTTAATGTAATTTAATATAATCTATTATTTCAAAAATAGTCAGGCACCACTAGAATTTTTTTCCAGGGGAGGCAGAGTGGAGCAAATATTTTTTTACATGGGCTAAAATTGTTTCAACAAATGCTGAGGTTATTTAAATAAAATATAAATATTTTCGTATCATATAACATAATATAGCTATTAGCTATATAGTACATACGTTTTATATTGTATGCTCTAAACGTATAAACAGATAATATATACAAACTTTTGAATAGTTAAAAATGTTTTAAGAATAATGTCAAACATTTTTTTTGTACCTTATGTAATATGTAAGAAAATGTTTAATCACAGACCTTCCAACAACTATTTTCATAATGATAACACGATATACAAAAATGATAATTTCTTTATGACTTTAATATTTGTGAATAAATAATTATGTTTCTTTTACTTACCTACATTTCATAAATATAAATTTAAATTTAAAGGATGTGTTTAGTAATGAACAATTGATATCTAATTTTAATATTATCATTTATTTCCTACCTATTTAAAAATAGACTATAAGACGGGCGTTGCATATTGACGCATTGATACGCTGCGTCGCACGACCGTATAAAATATTAATATTATTACATATTTATACCAGTTTTTATAACGACAAAAACTTAATGCACAAGTTTTCGAAAATACAATAGTATTTCATAAACTAAAAAGGAATATTTCATAAATTCTTTGATGTGGCTCTTATTTAAAAATAATGTATTATGACTTAATGACTTTATTATATCGTACATATTTTTCAGTGGGGGGAGACTGGTGAGGGGGCTGATCTGTTTTCTGGGGGGGGGGGCTAGAGCCCCACCTTGCCACCCCTTGGCGCCGTGCCTGCCTGGAAATGGAGAATGTTTTAAATAATTTGTGTTGTGTGATGGTAACTAGAACATGGAGGTTGAACGGTTATTATAAGCTGAGCACGAGACGCAATTTAGTAAATAAGGGGCATCAATTTTGTTATTGATTAATTTGTGAATAAAAGAAATATCTCTAGTAACTAGAGTAGGGAGGTTAAGAAGGAGTCTCATTAGAGTAAAGTGATGTTGATCAATAGTTATTTTGAATTTAAAAGCTATAACTTTTAAAAAACGGTATTGAATTCTTTCGATAAAATTTATATTAGATTTGGTATAGGGACTCCAAATGGTTAATCCACATTCTACGATTGATCTAATGTTAATTAGACTGCACGTTAGTGCAGTAAAGTAATTTCAAAGAATCCAAATCTTTAAATTCGGATGAATGGAGTTTTACAAAGCCGTAATGATTTTTTTTGTAATGATTTTTTTACCACGTATTCGACATGATCCTGGAAACTAAGATTGTAGGTTAGGATTATACTCAGGTCTTTTATGGATGACACTGAATTAAGTTTGTTATTATTTATGTAATAAGTAAATTATATATGCTCACGGGACCTGTAAAAACACATGGAATGGCACTTATATGTGTTTTTAAGATCATTTCCCAAACCTGGCACCACTTTGATAATATGTTAGTGCCTCTTGAAGAATTAAACAGTCATTGATTGAGGGAATACGAGAATACATTTTTGAATCGTCTGCAAATAATGCGTGCATTAGAGTTGATTTTACGTTCAATCGAGTCAAAAACGGCAATCTTTATTCCTGCAAATGATGCGAAATATTCAAATCTACACCTACGCCGTTATGGTAAAGTACCTACCTACCGTATACACGATAATATAATAATAATAATGACAAACAATAACCCTTCCTGTTCATATCCAGTAAATTTTATGTCGCTGAATTAATTTTTCAGATTAAGATTACAAATTATTGTTTTTGGTTGAATATTATGATGACATACACATTGATACGCATGCACATATCATATCAACGCACACACCCATGGTGAAATTCGAGTACTTGTCGTGTGCGCAATACAAAATATTTTCTTATAATGCGCATCCGTTAATGTAAAATGTTATTATATTAAAATTATAATAATAATATGCATATACTTATTATATACTTCCTATACCTAGGTATATAAAGTTTGCTACATGCAAGGTAAAGTTGAGACTTTTTGCAGTTATTATGCCATCCAGCCTCCTGTAATATACCATACTGAATAATAGTTATGAATATGGTTTCTTTTTTAGCACTATTTTTTAAGTACGATATTTACCATACACATACTACATACGTGTATTGTAATTGTTTGGTGTAGCTAACCTTATTAACAATGTTAATTAATTATTTTATACTATTTTCGTATGCGATAAACCAATTACCAGTCGGGCAGTCCATCATTCAACTATTCAAGTATACTATTATAGTACATAATATAAGTAGATGTTTTCCACAATTTTCATTAACGATAACACGACAAATAAAATATCAATAATGAGCTTTATAGTACATAATAANATCAAAAATCGTTATCACTTCCTACATTTTTGTTTTTTAACTACCCATGACGTCAACAGGAGTGACTTCTAAAAGTAATTTCAACGACATTGACGCCTGCATCGCCGAGTCTCACAAGCTCCCGAGTTTCACGACAGTGAGTTTCACAAGCAGCTAATAATAATAATAAAATAATAACATAATAATAATAACCCTCATAATAACAACATCGATAACGGAAAAAATAATATTGCTCTTTTATTTTATAACGATTATAATTTATGAACCGGTTTGAAGTTCGAAAATTTAAATCGAACTCAGGTGATGGTTCAAGTTCGAAAGTGAAACACTATTGTTTTAAAAAATTAATCCAAACCGAGCTATGACATAAGTTCAAAATTCTATAAATAATCGGAACTTTGAACAAAAAATTGTCAAACACCTCAAACATTTTGAACAAAAGATGTCTCCAGTGTTTATTTTTAAATTTGTATTTTGTCTATATTACTCTATTTAATCGACAAAAAATACATACATATTTCATACTTGCTTATTATTTTTGAAGTGCAATAATTGAATGTTCGTTCTAGTTGAATCATTGATATTTTTTGTTAACTTAAAATTACAAATATAGAATTATAATTATAATGTATTGTTCAGACAGTTATTATTCACTGTAGGTACTATTGAATAATATAGTTATATTTTTTTTTATTGATCTTAAGCTTCGGCAACTGAGGCCATTAGCTGTAGTAGGTATTGTAGGATTGTATTGTAGGTTTGTATTGTATATTTTGGGACGGTAGGGGGGAACAAGTGTGTGTTTGTTTTTGGCAGAATTTCGAATAGGGCACCAGTAGGTTTCTGCCATGCCCCCAGGCGCGGATCCAAGGGGGGCGAAGGGGGCGTACTCCCCCCCAAAAATCCCTAAAAAAGGTTTGAATTAGGTACTCGTATATAATTTATTTGGTTTTCAATTTTTTTTGTGATTCATAACAATTACTAACTAGAGTATTATAAAATTACGAAAAATAAAATAATATAATTTTATACATATTTTTATAGTGTAGTGACTAGTGTGTGTGTTACTACTGTTACTGTGTTAGGTATAGCTAAATTGCGTTCCATCATCGATCGCCGTCAATAACAAACGATAAACAATTTCCGAAGTATCAATACATAATTATATTATTATGGTTATTTCTTATAATAATATCATGAAAATAAAATATGATTAATAAATCAATAACATCGTGTATATGTATACGTATATTGTTATTGTATAGCTTGACCTTTATCTGTATTACCGAGTTGATTGTTATCGTCGATAACTATTTATAAATTAATATTATAATCATCGGTATGACTTGCCGTCGTCGACCATTAATATCGCCTCTGGGGAAAAAAAAACTTCAAAAACATTATAAAGATAAAAAATAATAATTATTGAAAACCGACCGTCGATCGTCAATCGTCGGCCGTCTCACATCATTTGATTTGTAAATAGTGTTATTTTTGTGCATTCGGTATTGCATTAGTGTGGATGTGTAGACTATATCGTGTGTACGCTGCGTAATAGCGTAATGTCTTGTATAATATTATACTAGACGTACTCTGTGTCTCTGTCATATAATAGAACTGTTTTTACTGGAGGATACAATTTTGGTAATTATTTTTCTGTTCAGGTAAAGTGTAAGAGAAAGGAGAAGCGATGCCCAAATTTCAATCATTTTTCTGAATATCCGTGGTTAATTGTTTCTGATTTAAAAAAGGCTTATTTTGTAAATATTGTGTTATTTTCATATCAAACAGTTTAGTAGGTTTCAATAATACAGTGCATGTTAAAAAATTAGTAAAAGAGCCCTTAACTAAGTTTTCCAAGTTGTCAGGTAAAGATGGAATTCTCGAATCTCATGCCTGTACGGACTACCATAAATTAGCATTTCAAAAATGTAAAGATTTCCTTAATGAGTATAAGAATCCTTCTCTTGACATTATAAATATAATGCAAAATAATCGTAAACAGCAAATATTGGATAATAGGGAAAGAGTCGTTCCAATTATTAAAACTATAATTTTTCATGGTAGACAAAACTTTGCATTAAGGGGACATAGAGACGACGGGGATTTGTATAAAATAAATGAATCCGATAGCCTTGTAGCAAATGATGGAAATTTTCGGGCCTTATTACGATTTCGTATGGAAAGTGGAGATACAATTTTAGAAAATCATTTAAAAATGTCGGGTAAAAATGCTACTTATATAAGTAAAACTTCTGCTAACGAACTAATTCAGTGTTGTGGTAAAGAAGTACTTGATATAATATTAAAAATAATTAAACTTGCTAAATTTTATTGTGTAATTTTTGATGGAACAACAGATGTTTCACATACATCACAACTTAGCCTATCAATAAGGTATATTTTTGAAAATATTGTAAGAGAAGATTTTGTAGGATTTGTATATTTACAAAAAATTAATTATTCACAAAGTGATGAGTTCTTAGATTCTGAATTAGATTTTAGTGAAAATTCATCAAACACAAATATAGTTGAGCCAATAATTACAGGTAAAATTCTTGGTTCTACAGTGGTTAAACAATTAAAAATTTAGGATTAGATTTATTATTTTGTGTAGGGATAGGCTGTGACGGATGTAGCGTGAATTTGTCTGTGCTGTGTGGTGCTGCAGCCGAAATTAAAACTGTAGCGAAAAATGCTTTAATTTGCCCGTGCTTAAACCATGCATTAAATAATACTCTATCGAGATCGATTAAAGTTAAAAGTGTGAGAAATTCAATTGGAACAATACAAGAAATTTTAAAAAATTTTAATGCTTCTTCAAAACGCAATTTAATCGTTTAGATATTTTCCATTATGCACATATATTATCATTTTATGTACCCAATGAATAATGATAATATTTTCAAAATATAAAGATTATATAAATATTATGCTATTTTTATTTGAACGATGAATCTAAATAATCTTTATACAACTCTACATAACTTTGTATTATAATATACTACATTTATAAATGATTTTCTGCTAAAATTAGTTAAACTTACCTAAGTATAAAAATACTAAGGATCTCTTCTCTGAAAATCGGACTTCTAAACATTTGTTATTCATTGAATACAAATTTACCATATCCATTTCACAATGACATTCCATTAATAATGCAGTCACACAAAATCATAACAGAACTTGTTGGTATTGTTTATTTTTTATAATATGTAATTTTTTAAGTGGAAAAAACAATTTCTGTATAACTGTTGTACAGAACGGCAGTAACTATTAAAATTGTAAAGTATAAATACTTATGATTTAACATTATTGCATATACCTATTCAAATTAATATTATAAACCATAACATTAGAATAGATATAGTTAATTTAAAAAATAATTTTATTTATCACACATTTTTATCTCAAAAGTATTTAAGTAGTAATGTTAAAATGAATTATTCGAAAACCTATCCGCTTCTTGTTGAGTACTATAAACATCTAAAACATCATTAGTATGCCTATTGTTCTGTGATGTGATGTGTATTTTGGTAACCGAGCTCTAGGCTTATTATTGTTAGTTCCTGGCCAGCACTGCAACAAATAAAAAAATTCTCGAAAGTATGCTCATTACATATTTAGTTAGTTGTTCCCTATTCCTAGCTTCTATAAAAATGTTGAAAAAATTTAAATTATGATAACGTCACCGATGATACTTAAAACTTAAAAGTATATAAAAAATATCTAAGTCAGGCTCCATTTGATAACTATATTCTGATATTTGTTCTCTTAACATGATATTAATGAACATTTACAATATAATATAATTCTACACTTAGTCCAACTACTAGAACACAAACAGAGAACGATAAAAATATTTTAGTAGTCAGCCCACTACTAAAAACTAAAAATTCACTGAAACACTACACTATCTTTGTCTTGAGTCTTTTTCCTTGGAGTTCAGTGTCACCACCCTTAGGCCGTTGCATAACTATTTGATACATTACACAAAAAATAAAGATAATACATTCAATATTTCAAAAAAAAAAATATATTAGATACAAATGAAACTAATGATACATTTAATTAAGTATTTGAAATGCTTAAAAAAGTTTTTAAATTTTAAATCATATATTTCTTAAACAGTTTAAAATAAATAATAAGCATAATATGTTGATGTTAGGTATACATATCAACCATAGGTATATTATATTAAAGATATCAAAGTTATCAATGAGTTTATTTATTTAATATATAGGTAATATATTTATTTTAAAATATAATTAGGGTTTGTTAGTATTTGTTTTTAAAAATAATTTTACTGAATACGCTTGATCAGAGATGCTACACTTATATTATAGATACCTAACATTTCTTTGATGTGTACAATTTTATGAACTTTTAAATTTGTTGACAACCAAACTGCTTACCACGCACTGTACGGTCTTATGTAGTGTTAAATATGATGGTTTAGTGAACGTTTTGGAACAGACATCACATTTAAGCGGCTTGTCTTCAGTATGTATTTTGATATGTTTTGTTAAACGTGAACGTGCAGAAAACGATTTTTCACAGATATCACATTTATATGGCTTTTCTCCTGTGTGTATTCTGTTATGTATCGTTAAATTTGAATTTGTAGTAAGCGTAAGTTCACAGACATCACATTTATATGGCTTTTCTCCGGTGTGTACTCTTGCATGTCGTTTTAAATATTTACTTAGAGAAAACGCTTTTTCACAGATATCACATTTAAACGGCTTTTCTCCAGTATGTACACTCTTCTTATGTGAATTTAAAGATGAAAGTGCAGTAAACTCACGTTCACAGATACCACATTTAAACTGTTTGTCTCCAGTATGTGTCTTTTTATGTTGAATTAAAGTCCATAAATGGGCGAACGTTTGTTCACATCCATTACATTTGAACGGCTGTTCTCCGGTATGTGTCCTACTATGCCTTTGTACAGAGTCAAGTGTAGTAAACGCACGTTCACAGATGCCACATTTAAACGGTTTTTCTCCAGTATGTGTTCTGTTATGTACTTTTAAATTTGAAAGTAAAGAAAACATGCGTTCACAGACATTACACTTAAACGGCTTTTCTCCAGTATGTGTCCTTTTATGTTTAATTAAATTCGATGAATGGGCGAACGTTTTTTCACATCCATCACATTTGAACGGTTTGTCTCCGGTATGTATCCTGCTATGCCTTTGTACAGATTCAAGTGCAGGAAACGTACGTTCACAGATACCACATTTATAACATTTATTTCGTGTGACGATTTTTTCTGGTGCACATAAGGTTCTAGAAAAAAAATACATATTTATTCTTCAAATAAACAACAATAAAAAATATTTAAAATTATTTATCTGAATAGGTACGCAAAACACACACGTGATCTAAAAATTTTGTAAACTAATTATAAAATAGGTACCTATTACATTAATTTAAATAAAATATTTATTATTATTATTATAGGTTAATATAAACAAGGAGAAAGTTGAATGATTGAAAAATATACCTATCTTTAACTTTGTATTTAAACACATTTTTATTTATTTATATTTTTATGTCTCCCGCACTTTCAACGACTTATAACTCCATTCAGTTTAAGTTGACCCGCTTTCGCGCATGCATACTGAGCCGCCGAAACAGTCTGACCCCCCTGGTCGGTGAATGGTGTTCCGTGATTAGGCGCTGCCGTCGCCGATCATCGTTTACGATCGGAGTCAACAGCTGCCGCCAGGCATACGACATTGTATACAGAGTATTAAAAAGAATGTCTTGCTTTTATCTTTTATGTATTTATTTTTCATAATATCTGTAGTATTATTCTTTAGTATACACATTTTTTTTAAATTTTAAAACATCGTCATATTTACATACATTTTATACAATTTTTAAAACATCGTCATAATATTTACATACACATTTTATACAATTTTAAAAACATTGTCATATATTTACTGATTATGTGATTTTAGTCAGACTCGGACTCAGAATCTGACGATGTGTCACCGGTAATTGTCAATGTCAAATTTGATGTTTCCGCTGCCAACACTTTGTCTACAATATTGTCTATTTCCCAAAATTTTTTTTCTTCTTTTATTGTATGCTGTATAAAGTTTTTCCACATTACTTGATCTACTCGTTCTATACCCTCTAATAATAATTTTTTTACATCTGGTAATTTAAAAGTACTATTATTCATTTTTACTTGATTCTTAATAGATGACCACGCGAGTTCAATGGGATTGAGCTCGCAGTGGTAAGGAGGTAGTCTCAAAATTGTTTTATTACTAGCTTTGGCGAATTCGTCTATCACATACTTGTTATGAAGTGGCTTGATTCTTTTAACAATTTCCAATAATTCTGGGATAACCATGGTATAATCAACGACCTCACCTTTATCTTCTAACCATTTTATTATTTCGGCCTTCCTTGTAGACGATGTCGGTGATTTGTCTTTCTTTACCGAGTGATACGGCGCGTTGTCCATCACTATAACACAGTTGTCTCGCAGTTGAGGTAAAATGTTTTCCATCCAATCATAAAATGTCTGACCGTTCATCTCATCATGATAATCCCGTGAATTTTTTTTCGATTCAAAACATAACAACCCACCGGGAACAAATCCATCTTCGGAACCGATGTGTAGAACAATAAGGCGTTTACCTTTGCCACTTGGAGCCGGAGCACCGGTTGTGAGCCCCTTAAGGAATGTATCACGGTGGGATTGTATTGTTGAATCGACCCATACCTTATTTGGGCATTCGCCAGCATTTACCCATGTCTCGTCCAAATAATAAATGTGACGACCCTGTTCTCGGTATTCTCGTATTGCCCGTAAATATCGTCTACGCCATACAACGATTTCGTTTTTTTCAGTTAGAGCACTATTACGACTGCGCTTACAATAACGGAAATCCAGATCTTTAATAAGTTTGAACAAATTAGTTCGCGATGTAGCCGGTAAACTTTTGTCATCAGACACTTCTTTATGTATTTTATCGATGGTTGGAATTTCAAGTCGAAACCAAATATTATGGACATGTCTACGCACTGCGTTTCTCGAAAAGTCATCGTATAAATGGAAAACATTTTCTCTTACCCTTTTGCGTTTCGGAGAAGTCACTGTACCTGTCTTCTTGTATTCATTAATTGTCCTGTGCACAGTTGACTCGCCAATTCCCATATTTTTTGAAATTATCTGTCCCATACTCCTCATGGACATGTTGGGATCTTCCTCCAAATTTGCCTTGTACATGTTTATAATCCTTAAACGTTCGGAAGAACTAATTATCTAAAAAACAAAATATTTTTATTTAAAAAAAAAAAAAATGTACGTTTAGTACATTAGTACCAATAGTTCAAAAAATAGGACTTAACATCTAATACTTAAATATATTTTACATAATACTCACTTTTCCTCGTTTATTTTTTTTTATTGCTGATGGAAATAATTTGACTGACGGGCCTGCAGTCTCTGTGTTCCCACTTTTATCCATTGTTGCAAATAAATTGTAGAATAAAATAAAAATTAGGTTTCAATAAAATGTTTAAACGAATCAGTGGAGTGTACAGGAATATACGTGTACGCGCGGAGTAGCATAAACGTTGTGTTAATATAACACACGGTGTATAGTGTCATATTCACCAGGTGGAAATGCGACATTGGACACTAGCGCTGCGAGACATGCGCGACCAAAACCAGTTTTCGTCTGACGAGTGGGTCAACTTAAACTGAATAGAGTATAGATCAGTGGGTTTAATAGTAATGGTTTAGACTCAATATTTTAATATTAAGATGACACACCCAAAAATAGGATAATTTTAAACAGTTAAAGTACAAACGATGATAGTTGAGGTACAAATGTACAATCGAAGTTACATAAATACTTAGTTAAAGTATGGTATAAACTATAAAGTAAAAATAGTATAAATAGCCGTTACATTTCATATTACACTATGATTGGTATTTTACTTATAATAATGAAATTCTCAACTTTCTAAACTATCATTTAATCGATTTACTTCTTCAATCAATTCTGGTCTTAATTGCTCAGAAAGTTTAGTTGACTTAAATAGCACAAATCAAAATAACTTAGTTAACTTGCCCTCATATTGTACTCTGTATGTTTGTAAACTGATATTCGTATAGGGTTTAAAGTTGTTTATAGAATTCATTAGAAACTTTATTAGAATATTCATTATGCGATTACACAATCGTGTTTATAGAGTCTAAGATTTTAACAAATATATTAAAATTAGCCTTTGCATTTCATACTACACTAAGATTTGTATTAAATTTATAACAATAAAATTCTTACCTTTCTAAACTATTATTACATTGATTACTTTCTTCGATTTCTTCCTGTCTTAATAACTCAGAAAGTTTAGTAGACTTCAATAGATCCCTTAAAAAGATTACAAAAACATAAGTTTATTATTTTTTCGTACTTAATGACTGTTCAGATAAGATGCAATGTAAAAATTAAATAAAACACCAATGTGTTACGTTATGTTAGATTAATAAATAATTTAGTTTTTCTCACTCTGAATTCATCCCGGAATCATTAATAGTTGAAGGCTCCATACTGAATTATGTCCTGAAAAAATGTAATGACCGTAATTTAATTTTATTAGTGTTAATATAGACCCTAGATGAGATCACAGATGAATACATTTAAGAGCCGCAGTTGTTAGTTTTTTTAAATATTTAGTAAGGAGACGTTCAGGAGCCAGAGTTTGCCCATTGAACCTGTGTAAATTTGCCTTATTTATTTAGCCAGGGCTACAGGCCTAATGAATGAGTGTATTGGTCCATATACGCCATACGGTATCAATAGATCGGTCATGATTTGTAGATTATACCTATGTTGGATTGGAGAAATTTGGTTTACATTACATCTACTATGTTTCTACGATTTGAATTGAAAAGGAAAGTTTAAGTTTATTAAGAATTGATATCGTCAGTACCCGAAATATAACTATTGTTAAATCATTGCATATAGTAAAACGTAAATATTTCACATTTGAATTGTTATATTATTATCGTTGGTAAAACATTAAGATATTGAAAGCCACTACAGGCAACCATTGTAAAATTAAATAATATTAGGTTGTATAAATAGGTTGGATATATGTAGGTTGTATTTATAGGTTGTTGAAAATGACTAAAATTTTAGGGATCTAAGAAATCTATCCTAAAAGTTGACTAGTTAATATAACATTTGATATAAGGTCATGAATTTATATAACTTTTTTTTTAACGAGTTTGACCATTTACAATTTTATTTTCCGTTGCGAGAAATAGCTCTTAAAAGTTTGGTAGTGAAAGGAAAACAAAAATGTTATATCTGTTGGAAATATTGTTGTTTTTTTTTTTCATTTGTTTTGTTTTCTTTGTTATATTCACCACTATTTCACCCAACAAAATTATTTATTGTACAAAAAAAAATTATGTATAGATTGAAATTATTCTTTTAATAATAATAAAAAAAAAAGATTAGATTCTTTAATCGATAAATTCGATAACGCCCGATCTAAGGATAATTTTTGTATACTTTGCACCTAACTAATTGACGTACCTATTACCATAATTAGCAAAATGCTTATTTCAAAATACGACTTTCTTATTGGTCTACATTTAGCTAAAGAATCTAACCTAGTTTTTAAAAAAAAATATATTTTTCAAATTAGAAACTAAGTAGAAATATTTAAAATTTAAATGTTGGTTTAGTTCACCTGTAGGTAGCATAACCTCCAATTAGTTTATTTGTCATTATTACAACACTCATTTTATCAATCTACATTCTACATAGATCACTATTAAACATTACAAAATACAAATATAACTACACTATAGCTTATATTCAATAATAATATTATAATCAATCAATTAATCATTAATGTATAAACAAAACATGTTTGATTAATATAAGGTTATATAAAATAGGTGTATTTATCATACAATTATTCAACATGACTCATGTTAGTTATACTAGGTGTAGCAGAAATAACTGATAAATTAAATATCTTTTGTTCAAATCAATATTTGAACATTTTTTTATGTATAATTTACAGGAGGATGAGGTAATATTTTTGGGATAAATTAATTTGAATTTTGAACCGTAGGTACTAACTTTTTTTCAATATTACCTTTTAAGACCAGATATTAAGGAGACATTTTCCATACAAAAAATATTTACATTTCATATGAATTTTCACAATTGTTGTCATGTGTTTAACTATAAATCAAATTTTTATTTTTACTTGGGTCGGATTGTTCTATTACATTTTGCAAACATAAACTTTACACATGTCAGACGAGCATTCAATAAGTACACGGTTTCTCATAAGTAGTTAGTGAGTTTATTCTGCAAGGAAGAAACTAAAAAATATATAAGCACAATTTTTTTTTATATTAGTTCCCACAAATTACATATTTAAATGAAAAAAACAGTTTCAGTTATTTTGTTGTTATAAATTCTAATATATTATAGATTTTAGGTAGGTTTTTGAAACTTTTACTATATTATTTTATTTTTTATACACAATGATAATTTTAAAACATTTATTTTAGGTGATTGTACTGTGCTATTGACTATTTATACCATCAATCAATTCAAACCGTTATATACAGTGCCTCTATTAACCCCAAAGTCAATAAAACTCAAGAATATCATCATATCGGTCAAACCATCTTAGAAAAAATCAAAAAACTTGATTTGGTTGATAAAAAACCAATTTATTATATGCTTCTCATGTGGAATCTCATACTATAATGATTTGTAGAGCATTTAATAGTGGGGACATGTATTTTTACATTTCCGCCTCATAAATCATCATGTTGAGAATAATGTTTTGAATTGAATTAATGAAAGGTTTATATTATTATTGTAATATATATTTATTAACTAGCAATTAACGTTAATAGATAGTTATGAATATTTTACAGGGGCTTATAATGTTAATTACTCCGGATTTACATTAAATTAAATGTAATGTTTGGTTTTAGTTTGTTTCTCAACAATTTGAGGGAACAGATGTTCTGGTTTAAATCTAGTACCAATTATAATAAGGATATTATTTGTGATTATTTTATATGAAATATTATTAAAATGCATCTTTTAATTAATTCTGACAATTTCCCATATTTGTTTTACATCATATTCTTATCTCCTATTATACAATTTTAATTTTTAAACTATTTGTTTTAATATACTTTTAGAATATATTTTTTTAAATTTACAATATGCATACATGTACATACTAAAAAATATAATAAGTATAATAAACACTGGTATCTTATAAAACTATTGCTATATTGTCCATAACACAATATTAATAACAAAATGTTTAAATTTATCTTGTGCTTCAAACTATACATAAATATGTATAAATAAACTTAATAGTTATAAAAAAAAGAAAGAGACTAACAAATAATTATACAAGAAATGATGCAATGTATAGTTTGGAGTTAACTGCAGCAAGTTATAATCATAATTTTAAATATAAACATAACCGAGCTCACAGGGCGTTATAAATATATCTAAATTAGCAAATTCAATTTTAGATAATATTTTTCAAATTAATATAAAACAAATTTTATAATAAACTACATATGGGCAACTAGATTTGAAATTACAAATCCTATGTATTATCTTATTTTATGTTCATGCCTAATATTATAAGCTACTTAAATAATTTCAAATTATATGATATAATAAAATATAATATTAATTTTTATATGATCTATGAATAGCTAAATATTTTTAATTTAAATTTATTTACAATTTGTATGTTGTATTTTAAGATCATTTTAATAGACAAATTAGCTTATAGGTGTAATAGGATATTTAACTAATCAGTTACAAAGTACAACAATTTTCCATACTAATGGAACCTTAGGTCAAACTGTATCGAATTTATCAGTTGCAGCTTCTGTATATTACAGATGAAAAAAATATAATAATTAATGCCGCGTTTACCTAACTTTTTGGCGAACGGTGCGACCCCTACATGAAAAATTTAAAATCCACAGACTTTTTAAATTTATTTAAGAAGTTTAATCTCCTTTGTGACATGTAGGTAATTATGAAAATGATATTAGGTACCAACCAACGGTACCGGCTATACACATCTTTTAACCGCCAAACTTCTCGGAACTGTATTTCGCTAATGAATCAACGAAATATAAAAATGTTGAAGCTTAAATTCATAAAAAAAAAAAAATAGTTTTTATAATACACATGGCTATGCCCAGGGTGCCGCCGATGACTATACCGCCATCTTCAATGTTGTATTTGTATTGTGCGTGGGAGTGGAAGTGTGACTGTGTTTGTGCGTGCAAGCGTACGTGTATGTGTGCGTGTGACTGTGTGCGAGAGTATGTGTTTGTGTGAGGCTCTACAGGTTTTGTTTAGGCATGATATGTGAAACATAAAACACATGGCGTGATACTAAAGAACCAAATTCTTCTGCTTGACCATATTATAGTTTTGTCATTAATTCATTTTTACTATCCCCACGCACCAACCGAAAGACCAGACAGTAAAAATTCAGATTGTAAATTGTTGTTTAAAATTGTGGCTTGATCGATGATTTTCAAAATGTCTTAAAATGTGATTTACAACGATGTAATTCAATAATATAATATCGTATCTTGCCATAAAAACAATCTATAGAGTCGTATTATAATGATAATCTTAAATTTAGTAAGTGTTATATATAATTACCTTGTAAAAATGGATACCAAAATGCGTAGTTCTGAGACGCGTAAAACACACTGACAATCAAATGCAAACTGCAGTGGTCTGCACGGAAACTACTTGCTGCTACAATATCTACCCCGCCATCCACACCACCCCGTTAACCGTCGACACCACCTCGTCCGCCTTCCCCCACTTTACACACTTGTCCGCCATCTGTCCCGACGACCGTACCTACAATATTATACAGTAGAAGAATGTTTTTGTCATCGCGAACACAATGCTGTTGGGGTAGCCGATCATAGTACGACCCGTACCACCCGTGTACGCGTGTTTGGTAAAACTATCATATGCAGCATTTTCTGTATTTTTTTTTTTTTTTAATGCCCATCTGTGATGTATCCATAAAATTAGTACAATTTTGTAAATTGGAAAGTTAATATTAAATAAAAAAAAATTTTAATATTTATTTGATTAGACATATTCAAGATTTTCAAGAAAGAATTTGGAGTGTATCGGTACGTATCGGGTCAATTTTGAGCGCTCAAGATGTTACACGTGCAATATACAAGCGACACGTACCGACCCGTATCGGACTCGGACTCCGATACGAGGTGGTACGTAACTATTTCGTATCGATACGTAACGAACTTTTCTTCTTGAAAATCTTGATTGATTCATAAAAAAATGTGCGCTTATAACTCTTATTATTGTATTAAAAATAATAAATATTAAATGTAAATGATTAGCCAAAGTTGTTTTATATGATTTGAATTATTTTTATAAAAACATTTTATATTTCGTAAGTCCAGTTGTTATAGAAAATATGCAGGTCGAAGTGAGCACATTTTTTTCAGTCTTGGGGTGCCTTACAATATTTCCCTTTAACAAAAATACCATCTATCCACCCCTGCCTAGTATGACCATAATATTATACCTAGTTCCATAAGTATAGTTCCTATTAATTATTAGTTTTACTTTTTAGTGAGTAATACACACGAGTTGACGAGTACCTACACCAGTCTACATGACACCTACGAAAAATTACCTATTACAACTTTACTGTTCAACACAAGCTAGCACGCACTACACACTAGAAGACTACACACTTGTCTTGTTCAATGTTTTTGAGGACAGTGAAATAGTGATTAGATGGATAGTGACTTATCACTTTACTTTTCATATAATAATAATATATTTGTCAATCACATTACATAATAAGGAACTCATTTTTTTTTAAACCTTATTACAATTATTATAAAAAATTCACATGATAATACATTTGTCGATCACATTACATATAATAATAATATTTGTACACTATGTCACTATACGTGGCCACATGGGTAATAGCGAGATTTGGTGCTGCCATACCTAAGAGCAAATTGCCCACGTGGAAGAAATGTTTCAAACTAGTTTTTAACGAACTGTATTGCTGCCGAAGAGAAACACATAGCTAGCAATAGTTTAAGCTCTTTAGATCCGAAGACATCGACTGGATGACGGAAACGCAAGAAGCGTATTAGATATAAGAGCGCGGAAGGTGAATGGTTGTAAGGGTTCCGGGACATTAGCGGTCGGCTTTTTACCATGCCATTTGCGGTCAATTTATTTTTATTAACCTAACTAATTAATTAGCACCTAAAAAATTTAAGGAACTGTATATAATATTATATTTTAAATATGAGTACATATTATGTTATGAAAATGTGTTTAAAAAGTTTATTATTATTATTAATACAACTAAAGGTAATCCTCGAGGGTTTGAATAGGTAGTTAACTTAATAAAATATTAAATACGTTTAAGAATTTGTATAACTCTCTTAAAAAAGAGGCTGATAATTTGGAACTTTTATATGCGAGAAGCTACTTCAATATGAAAGGTAAAAGGAGAAAAAATATATAATATATACAATTAGACGAAAGAATTAAAAAATATTAATCTATGCATATAAAATCCAAATACCACTGACTCATTGATCACTGTATCTCAAAATCTACTCAACATACGGACTTAAAATTTGGAATAGAGGTTCTTCTCATATTTTCACCATTCAATAAGAAAGGATTTTCAAAAATGTTGTTTTTTAGTGGAGTAATCATTACCAAAATTGTCATACCTTTTTTAACCTAACCTTTTTTTTAAAAACTTTTTTAGTCGCTGGCTGAAAATAAATAACAATCAAAATATCTCTGTAGTGTTGGAATTAGTATTATATATTTATACGTAGAGCAAGGACTTTCATGCACTAAAAAATCATCAAGTATGCATTTAAAAACATGCACTTAAGCATAAAAAAAATTAAAAATATGCGGTTAAATATGCCCTTAAAAAAATTAATTTTATTATTATTCACTATAAGTAAATTGATTTGAATTTGTTTTTGAATGTCGGATCAAATTCTTCTTAATCATTATCCGTTGAAAATACAGATTCACCAAACTCGATTACAAAATTACACAAACAATAAGCTTTTGTCGAATTTTTCTTTTGGCGTATTACTCACGAACGTTATATACAAATTAAACTCGCGGAACTTACACACACGTGAAAAATCGGGAGATTGTAAATTCCGCCCGAAATGAACAAGTAAACACAAGGTCTATGGTAAATTCCGCCCGGAAAAATATCCAAGTAAAAAAAGGTACATGTAAATTCCGCCCGAAAAAATATACAGGTACAAAAATAGTTCCGCCCGGAAAAATAAATATTTTTGAACTAAGCATTCCGTGACTGTACGACGCGACCGTACTTTTCACAACTCGGCGCGTGTTATAACTTATAGTATTGGGAAGTCACAAAATGTACGAACATGAACAAAAAATAAATAGTATGGAAGTGATATTTTGACTTGTATTTATTATTATAATTATTACTATTTTAACAATTTTTAACAATTTTATATGCTATACAATATACTTATAATAATATGTGCTAATTATTGATGATGATTTTATTTTTACTCGTATTTATTATTACTATAATTTTTACTATCTTACGATTTTTAATACTTTTATATATATTGTGCTAATTATTGATTATGATTTAATTTTAGTATAATATTATGATTGTTATATTTACTTTTATAATTATTACTTTTCTTACGATTATACATGATTTATGTTGTAATTATTGACTTAATATGTGAAATATATATTTATTTAAATACTCACATCTTAATTATAATGTTTAAGCTATGTTATGTCAGTAATAATATGATTAATAAGACACATTCAGAAATTTGTTTATTAACAGTAATACATTTTTTCGGGCGGAATTTACATGTATGTTTTTTTACCTGTATTTTTTTCGGGCAGAATTTACATGTACCTTATTTTACCTGTAGTTCATTCTGGACGGAATTTACATGCACCCGGCAAATCTACTAGAACTAAACTAATCCACCCACTGACTAGATAGTTACTTGATACTATAAAATTTATCTCTATCGTCTTTATAAGTTTATAACAAATTGTTGATCTTGATTCATGGAAAATATTCACCAAAGTGCTCGATTTTCGATAAATCATCAAAATATGCACTAAAAGCTTAAAATATGCTCTTTCAATCAAAATGATGCCACTTAAACCAAAAAATGTCCAAATATGCAATAATATGCACTAAAAGTCTAAAAACTTTTAGCTTTTGGTCACAAACATTGTGAAAGGTATTGTGTACTTACTCTGCATACGTTTAACTAAACCAGAAAAATTCATGCAAATGCATGAAAGTCCTTGCTCTAATTATTAATAAAATATACCACAATTTAAATTAGACTTCATATTACATAAGGTTGAAATTCGTATTCAATTTTGTTTTATTTAATTGTTTTGGTATATTAAATTTTAAGATGAATATTGTAATTATTGTAATATGTAATTAGGAAACTGTTTGTTATTTTTAATAATAACTATAGGTCACAGGCCACAGCCTTAATCGGTAGATATAGGTACAACTCCTCAGTAACAAACCAACGATGCAATTGATTATTGAGGTTTTAAAATTGGCTGGAATAACCCGCCTTTGATCAGTTTGATCTTCTATTTTTTTTGTTAATTTGTAATCATAGGTACCTAACCAGATAAAGCATTTGTTTATTTTTTGTTGACCAGCCAATCCAATGTAACTTTTACCCATCATTGTTAGAGCATAACATTATATAAATAGCCTTGGAATGTTATAGAAACATGTTTCTAAGACGTTGAAATGTTACTATATTTCATGTTTATAGAATGTTGGTATGTAAACATAGATTACAATATGATAACAGGTACACAATGTTTAGCAAACGTTAATGATTGCTGTTAACATTGTAATTTAAATCGTACAGCGCTAGAATGTTTTGAAATATTAAATGCACAGTTTCTCGAGAAACGTCTTTTGATCTGAATGCCTTGGGTCGACCTTAATGTTGTATTGTTATCTGTTACAGGTTAAAATATGGTATGCGAGACGAATACAAAATTCATCATAATTCACATATATAACACATCCATAACAGTTATTCACCCTCTCTCGAAGACAAATACAACTATACTTATGGACAGCAGACCTGTACCTATTTTTTTTTTTTTTTTCATTTACCTATAGGTATGGCCGTATGGGGTAGATTTAACCACGACACCACGATAACTTCCACGATTTTGAGTCTGAAAGTTTTTACTTTTTTATTTTTTTATTAATGTTTCCGTTTGATTTTCCATTATAATATATTCTTATTACTATTAATACTGGTGAGTGATACTAACATAATAAATTGACATTTAACTATTTAACTATTATTAACATCATGTTTCATTAATAAATAAACTATTTTTGTACTGCAAACGAAGATATTTTATTTTTGTATTTTAACAAACAAACACACACAACACGCATAACAATGTAATAGTATTTAATCAAAATATTGACTTAATAGTTAATAGTCACACACAAATCACAACTTATGTAGTATAAGTAAATTGACCGATTTTGTAACACACAAAACACAATTAAAAGAAAATTACAGTATGAAATCGGTTTAACATATTAATATTATGTAAGTAATAGAATATGAATATAATATATTATGCTGTTAACACTTAGCAGAATACATTTTTAAATGTATCATAGTAATTATTAATATAATTAGATTATCTTATTATTTAAATAATGTATTCATTTTCCAAGCAAAACAAATTTAATAATATGTAGATTGATAATAATAATATTATTATAGATATTATATAATTGGTTTTACATATTATTATAATTTATACAGGAGGTAGGTATGGTATTATTTTGAATTGTTTTATTTAATTATTGACGGAAGGATTAAAAAAAATATTTATTAGAATGTATTGGCTTATAAAAAGTATTTGTCAATGATTTAAAATATTATTAATTAAATAGGTACAAATGTACAATTGTTAGATACTCGTATTATAATAAATGAAAGAGGAATGGTAAACGCTTTGATGAAACAATGATTTTCCTTCCCAATGTATTATATTATTATTCTATTGGAGCTACTTACGATTATTTCGATATAAGAATTATTTAGCGACAAATGCATTTTTACGATATTTTATTCTACGTCATGGTCGGATTTGTTCACAAGCCTGAACCACGGTTTTTTCGACGGTTCGAAATTCTTTACTTTTTATTATAAAGCACAAGTATATAATGATATTTTCTACAATTTTCATTTTTTTCTTTTGAAATAAATAAAAAAACTGGACTTCAACGCCTAAGACGAAAACAACGATGCCGAATCGATATAATATCTGGTCAAATCATTACACATAACCCTGTACCAGGTAACTGTGAATCTTTTTTTTTAATAATTATTAGTCGGAATGACCAATGTTTGTTTTGGATCATTTTATAATTTCCTTAGAACAACAAACAAAATAAATATACTTATATTTTGTACCTTTAAAAAATATTCATAAATCAATTTTAGAGGTAACAGCATGGTAACAATTGTTATAAAACATTCATAAAATAATACATGTAGACAACAACTTTAATAATAATATTATCAATTAATATTTTTATGTAATTTAATATAATCTATTATTTCAAAAATAGTGAAACTATCGTCGGGTAATGCAGGTAGGTACTCATAAATTCTTAACACCATCGATAACGAAAAAATGATATTACTCTTTTATTTTATAACGATTATAATAAAATTATTTTAGTCTAGTCTAAAAATTAAAATAGAATGGTTTTAAGTTCCTTCTTTCTTTCATTACATCTATTTTCCAGTCTTTTATATTCCATTAATCCATTATAAATATGAAGCAAATCGCATATTTACTTCACTTTATGCATCAAATTATTACTACTAATGATAATCCTTAAATAGTCTCAGGTTTAGCACCTCACGCGAATCCAACACTAAAAAGTCTGCCTTTTTATATAAATTTTCGAAATTCCAAAATCTGGAAATACGATTAAAAATATATTTAGTTTCAGACCAACGCCAACATATAAAATAGAATCTCTAAAATATATTATAATATTAATCTAATATTATATTGTTAAATGTTAAGTATTATTCATCTATTACTATTCCATAAATATATTAACATAACTATAATAATCTAAAGCAAGCTAATAATTTATTTTATACAACGTTACCATATTTTTTTTTTTTTATTAAGATAAAAATATCATGTCGATTTTACAATAAAATATTATTTAATTAAGAGGAGTATTACTTATAGGATCAAAAATAAATATTTTGGAAACGTTAAAAAGATTTTGATGCATATTATTTATCATTCATTATAATATGTATTATTGACAGGTTATTAGTTAATAATTACCTAGTTCACTTGATAAGGTACTATTATTTTTTTCGTTTTTTAATTACACTGATTTATAATATTAAGTAGGTAAGGTTTATTAATTAATTTAAAAATAGAAAAATCTAACGAAATTTTTTTTAAATTTATTTTGCATAGTTATTTATTCATTTATTTGGTAGATAATATTGTATGTTTCCTCTGTCGACATAATATAATTATCAATTTTTTTGTTACTATTTATTGATAGTTGTATAAAAAAAATACATAACCTATTCTAAGAACACATACAATTTAATGCTTTCCCGTAATCACATTTTCTATCATCTTATTACAGAGGTCGAAGTGGATCAAAATAGTCGGTGTACATACAAGTATATACATATAATTATTCAATTTTGTGTTTTCATGAGGTCCAGCACAGCTGTCATCTCTATTGCTTTGTTTCATGTTATCTCAGTTATTGTTATCAACTAGTAGTGTATATACATAAACCATTGTTTCTTTAATCTATTATGTTATTGTAGCCTGTAGGTATATATGTGAAATGATTAATTGATCGATTAAGTGACGTTTTGCATTATTTTCGGTGGCAAATATTAAAATCTTAGAAAAAACAAAATAATGAAACCGTTTGATGTTCGAAAGTCGAGTTGTATATAGTTTTAAGAAATCAAACCAAACCGAGCTATAACAAAAAATCAACATCGTATAAATAATCGGAGCTTTAAACAAAAAATTGTCACACACTCCAAAAATTTTGAACAAAAAATGTTTCTAGTGTTTACTTTTATATTTGTATTTTGTCCCTAATCCTCTGTTTGGCGACAAAAAATACATTCATATTTCATACTTGCTTATTATTTTTAAAGTGCATAATTGAATTTGTGCATAATTTGTTCATTCTAGTTGCATCATTGTCATTTTTTTAAATTTAAAATTACAATTATAATTATAATATTGTCCTGACAGTGATTATTTCCTGTATTATTGAACTATATTTTATAGATCAACGTATTATCATGCTATGAATGAAACGAAATCTTTTCAATGGTTTCGGCTTGACAATTTACTTTGAAGATTTTGTTTGGAAATATTTGGTTCACGTTTGACATCACTCTAAATTGTTCGGTTCGTGTTCGTGTTCGGTTTGACATTTGATCAAAAATTTTGGTTCGAGTTAAAATAGAAACCATGTTTTTGAGTTCGACCCATAAAAATATTTTTATAAAATAAATTATGAAATACATCGTTCATGATATCTACACATTTTTAAAACTTCATACATATTTTTAAAAATTTAAGGGTTATATAAAAATTCAAGAAAATTCAAGAAAATATGTCTGGTTGGGAAATTACTAGGTACTAAAAATGAATGGATTACAACCCGCTTCGACTACTGAATAAGTCGAATGATCGACGTGAATATAGGGAATCTACTTACAAACTATATGTGGTGTTCCTTATCTTACTTGAGATCATTCAACTTCCAATATTAACGCAGAACTGAACAAAAACGTTTAAATAATAATTTCACATAATGCTATATCTACTACTTATTCTACTAAAATTTGAAAGTTTACAATGTTTGACTCACTTTTCAACATTCATTTGGACTATCACCGTACACCCTTTAAAATAAATTATAGACAAGTAGTACCTACCTAGGTATATTTTACAATTTTATACTAGGTTATCTACTGAAAACAAACAATTATAGTAAGTAGAGTTTCTAGAACTAGGAAAATGTTATGAGATAATATCCTTATTGGAATTTTCTAATCCACTACAGAGCAAAAACTCTTAAAATTACTCTTTTAATAATATTATTATTTCCGTTTTCACAACACAATAATATAAGAAATACCTAACAAATGACAGATCATTTTGCACCTATGGTCAAATATACATTTACGTGGCTAAGTTCTAATAGCCGTGAATTTATAACTGTCATTCTTTATTATGTATTGTATATTTGTATCCGAGTGTTTTGAAGTACATATGAAATAATATGTTTATATTTTTTCAATCACGTGTCACCGCAAACGTGATTCGAGTAATTACTTTCCCCAGTGGTGAGGAAAAATATGAAATGTATAATAATAAATTGTTATAATATACGTCCTGTTATCATTATTATTATACTTAAAACGATAATTGATTCGTGAGCGATTGATCATAATAATATAATGTTATGACCATTGTGTTGAGCGATTTTGTGTATTGTAGCCATGTAGATATCCATTTGCCAAACTATAATAGTGCGAATGTTCTATGAAGCAAGTTTGAAAATCAAAAAACCACAACAGGTGGCTGGAAGAAAATTGTTAATTTTACGCGTAGGAAATCTGGTTATTAATGTACCGAATTAAGACACTGTTTTTCGCATACTAAAATGGTTCTACAAACTCAATAACCATAATATTAGGTTTTTGGTATAATAAATGCAAGTGTATTGAAGCAAACTGGTTACTGCAATTTAAATTAAATTGAATAAGTAACTGTTATATAGTAATACGAATAATCAAAGTTTTTTATATCCAAATAATCCGTTAGTGATTTTATCAAAGCTCTTAAAGGTTTAGTGAAAACTAGTCGATGTTGTAAATCTCGTAGGCACTTGATACTGAAAAATTGTTAGGGAAAAATTATGAAATTTAAATTGGCTAGAGATAGTATTGTAATATATAGTATTGATACCTCAGAAATTATTGCTATAGTTTCCGCAGGTTTTTACATTTGCACATGAAAACTAGCTCAAAAAAGGTACATTTTATATTAGTATCTATTAACATATCATAGTAATATTTGTACCATATATTGATTTGTAAATTTGAGGTTTTTATTTAATTATTAATAATTTGTAAGAATTTAATGTTGATGATATAGGTTGTACCTATTAATCGTTTTAATAAAATTGATGAAAACCTTTTGGTGTGAGCCGTTTTATTGTCAACCCTGCTTTAAGTAGGTTATGTTACAATTTCTAATTGAACTATTTGTTAGTATGGACGGATGATGGACAAGATAAACTAAATCGATAGATTTCAAATAAAACCACCCTTTTTATTATACATTTTTAATGAGATGATTTTGTTTTTGAAAATCTTTATGTATCTCAGACGAGTAGTTTCTGAGGTATTAATCATTTAATATACTTAATGTATACTTAATACTTTTTACTTAATGTATAATACATGTAATAGGCTTAGAAGATACATAAGGACTGTTTTTATGATAGTTTATATTAATTAATTTAACAATTCTCTAATTTAAATAATATTACTGAGCTTTAGGTAATGTATTATATAACATCTAAATTTTTATTTTAATCCTTAGTTTAATAACTCAGACATTACTCATTTGAATTTCAATTTAGACGTTTCAAATTTCTTATAAATTATAATATTCATCTGATTAACAGTTTAAAATAAAAAAAGTGATTCTCATTTTGAAAATAATTAAGTTTACATTACCATATATAATATTCCTTAAATGGTATAAAAATCCAAGTATTTGAAAATACAGGTAATCTTAAAGTGTAGGTACTTAAAAACTCGAAAATTCATAATTTGAATAAATGCATAGTTAAAGGATAAAATGGGGGGGGGGGGGTGAAAGTTTTCTTGATTAACCACGTTGTCTTATAAGGTGTATAGAAAAAAGGGAAAGCAAAAGTTTTTAATTTAAAGATGTAGATATGCAACGAATATACTTTGAGTTGTCTTGCTTTATAAATAGGCATATACCTATATATTTTATAAGACATTTAAGTTTGTATCTGAATAGTTATTGTTTTTTTATGTAAGTCTATATAGACATTTTCGTAAAATCAACTTAAAAAGCAACAATTGTTTGAAAAAAAATATTCTTATTTTTATAACCGTGCAAAGAATATTCACGGTAAGTGTACACGTAGTCGCAAGTGGTTGGTACACCTATTCAAAAACACTTTAATATTTTTAATTATTTTTCCAATTGTTTAATATTTGATTTTGAAATTGTATAAGATTCCGTTAAAAAATGTAAATTAGGCAACTTATTATACACGCAATGCAAGCAAACAATGCTTTAGTAGTCTAACTGGACTAAGATATATTTATGTTGACTATCATTATTGAAATGTTCATACATTTCAAATACATTTTATTGATACTTTATAAGGATATCCATTTAAATAGAACTCGAGAGAAGGAGCTGGTACAGATTCGGTACTATTCTCCCCCTCTCGGCTGGTACCAATGTAATTTTATTTTGGGACTTTTGGTATGTAGGGAGTTAATATATAATGAATTAAAGGTAGTAAGTACGAAACCATCGGTGCAGATCGGGTTTGGTCTGTGACACCCGGTGCAGTTGTATGAAGGTGATTGAGAGCAAGTTGAAGTGTGGCAGTAGGTCTTGAATTCGGATTCTATATATTGCAGAAAGCTAGAAGAAAGAAATTGGTTTTTTCACGTCTTGCTGTGGATGGCGTTTGTGCGTTTGAGTAAGACGTGCGGGGATCATTTGAGCGGATTCAAAAGCATACTTTTTCTACATTAAACAAAAACACAATCATTTATTTTAATATAATATTTATCTTTTATCTGTACATCTACTGTATCATAACTTAATAATTAATATAATAAATTATGTACTGAAACACGTGAACGATCACGTGAATCGAAGAATTGGGTGTAAAAAGCTTATGCTCAAACGAACTAAGTCCCACTGATCATAATATTAAAGTGGTTATGGAGGAGAACGTCATCGTTCGATAGATGATAATTATTATACAACTGTACTAAAATAAACCATTAAAAAATGTAGCCATCATAATATCTGAGATTTTGACCAGGTTTAGAATTGTTGTTTTTTCACCTTAAAAAGTTGATAACGACTTAAATGGTTATAAAAATTTAATCATTCTTGGATAATCATTGGGTTAGTATTCAAATTTATAAAAGTTTTAAGATCAAATCAGAAAATTGGAATTTTCAATTTTTTATGACAGTATAACTATAAAAAATGTACTTTGTTATTGTTGTAGAAAATATTACATACATGGATTTTTTTCTTACCTATCGTTAAAAGTATTTATCAACAAATCATATTCCTAACTATTGGAATTTATTTAAATATTAAATATGAACTGATTGTATTCGATGTTAATTTTAAATTGTTATAACATACATATAGCGTAGCAAATTAAATAGCAAGGCAATGAAAATAGAAAGGAGCTAAAGGAGAATATATGATGCAATTTTGGTTTGTTTGTATTTTACATAAAACTGGTAAACTGGTAATGTAAAATAATTTTTTTTTTAATTTTCATTAGATACGTAATATGTATTGATCGATTAATTAAAAAACCCCTTATTAATTCATTTCTAAATTTAAATATTTTAACCTTGAACGTTTTTACCGTTTATAAATTTTTTCCCTAAGAATTGAAAGCTGAAAATGAAGACAAATAATATTATATCATATTAGTAATACGTACCTACTTAAGGTAGTTGGATAATTGTGATTGTTACCAGTTTATAAATGATGAAGAATGAAACTTGAAGGCAATATTACAAAAGCATTCTTCTCAAAAATAAATGGTATACATACAAAATGTACTCTGAAAACAAATTTTCAAGATTAAACTGGTTAAAAAAATATGTTAGAAATACCAAGTTTGAATTGTATTGTGATAGTTAATTATTATATTCTAGGTAAATTAATAATTGTACTTATCAATGAAATCACTCGAAGAAAACTCAATAAATGTACATCAAACATAAAATGTATGATACATAGAGGTGTCATAACATGATTAAAATTCTAGACCTAGGGACTTCTACAATTCTAATATTTATTTTCAAGAGTTCAATAAAATAGAAGGGACAAATACAAATTACATTTGGAATATAAAGGTAAATCCAAAATAGGATTTTGCATATTTTAAGGTTTTTGTTGAACAGATCATGTTTACCCATCATCTAGCTTTTTGATATGTTCTTTTACTATTCTGTAAAATAAATTATCATAAAAATGTAATTTAAAAATCAAAATACCCATAGTGCTTTGCACTCCTCTCCAGTAGTGATAACCTCCGTCGACTTTTATGTTATTTGTTTTTATTTGAGAATAAGATGAGTGATGCCATTGATATGAAAGCGTTATAATTATACGAAAATAGTAAAATTAATAATACCAACTAATTATAGGATAAAAATGTCAATATTTCATTATTAGCTATTACACAAAATCATATTATGTACTTACATTTCAAGTATTGACGAACAATAAAAACTATACCTAATTAAATATTTAAATAAAATAACAGTCACCTGTGGATTTTAAAACTACCTAACGGTGTCATAGTTATTACTTATTAATACAAATTAGTTTTAATATTATCTGCTTTATACGGCTTACATTAACGATTGGAGAACAAGCTTGAATACTGTTGTGAGCACATATTTCTGGATTACGATTGTATGAGATTGAGCATTGTTATTATAGTCCTGTAAAAGAATAAAATTATGAAAGAAGGTTTTAGTCACAGTTAGAATTAATTTAGAACGATTTCCATTTGGACACTATACCACGGTAATCAATCCAAACTTTAGTGGACATTTTCAAAGTTTCCACTAACTTTATCCAACAAAATACGATTTACCGAAAACGTGATTAAACATTACACCCAATTGTATGTATAGCTGTACGCGATATAAACTTACCATAACTTGTGTTACGTATGAAAATATATAAGGAGGTGAAGATGTTCTACTGTTATCTCCATTGATGTTAAATCTTTTGGTCGAGTTGTTTGTAGTATTCAATAAATAAAATGATTTCTCGGTTGGATCGAATATTATGAGATCCGATGTAAACAAATTTATATTTTCAAAGATGTAAGAAATTACGTGACTAGATTTATATTTATACATAACCGTATAGTTCATATCCCGGATAACATAAAAGAGAAACCTGAAAATAAATAACAAGAGTCACTTCATTATGATAAGTTATTACACTTATTAGTAGGTCACTGTTTTTGATTTTCAACGATGGACCAATTTGTAAAAAATACAATTCATTTTATGAACATTATTGGTATTATTGGTTTCTTTCGGTTGACATTTTTCTGATAAAAAGCAAGAGCGACATTCTTTCTGTTTGGAATCTAACACGCTTTGTAATTTATTACAGACAGTGTCGGTCGGTGTGTTATTTTATAGATGGTTTTCGATAAAACAGTGATACAAATAAATAAATAAGACTACGGTGAAACAATGCACATCGTTCATTTAGAAAAAAAGCCTTCGATCCGTTTAGTATAGTTTTTGGTATACAACAATAAATTTAATGATTCACCATCTGTACATTTTTTTAAAATTTTATTCATAAAAGTTATCTCTCGTTGGTTAAAAGTTATCTTCTTTTGATAAACTATTGTATTTCCTTCATGATCCCGTTATATTTTCATTGCTTCAACGTTTTATCAAAACGATGCGTTATATAAAATGATACTTCAGACAAATCCATAGACTAGGTATGTAACGATTTAAATGAACCACCCGCTATATGTATTTAAATTTCAAATCGCCAATGCCACTATATTCATACTCATATTATGTACCGAAATCATTACCTACCTATACTGTGTTAGGTTAGTCACTATCATCTAATTCAGTCGTTAAAATATTATTTTTTACCACTGTTAATAAGATGTTATTTATTTCGTCATATCATGGCTAAGCCATTGGTTAGTACATTGATATATATATATATATATATTTATATATATCACCGTTGAGTGTTCATCGATATAAAAAATGAAACTAAAAAAAAAGAATAACGTAATTTTCCGATTCTAGAAATTGTTGATGATAAATTGCAAAACCCAAATTGGAATATCAGGTAACTTCATAAATGACAAATATAAAGCCAATATTTTATTAATTACATCGTGATTTGTGATACATATTCGTGATTTAATCAATTCCTAGTAATAACGATTAAAATACTTATTTTAAACTGATTGCAATGTTCTCAATGTAATTACATTTTTATCGATGAATGGTGACTTTAGAAATACATTTCAAACTGTATATAAGTACACATAAATATACTATTATTCTTTAAACATGGGTATGGAATGAATTTATTTTACCTTTTAATTTTAAATATTTAAATAGAAACAGAATATTTATGTTAATTAAAGTCATTATATGATAAACTAATAAATATAAGCATAATATTTTTAATTAATTATTATTATTGTTTAATACCAATAACAACAAAAATGTAATTGTTGTACCATATATCATAGTAGGAAGGAAAAAAGACATAAAAATGCTAAATAACAATTATCTTATATTGTATGATAGGCCAGTCAACATACATAAACAAATAAATCAAACTTAATAAATTTTTTTATAATATCAAGTTAACAGTGTTGATTTTTGTGAATAATGCTGAATTGTTTTACTAAATGTCATATTAATTCAAAATATCAAGGTGGCCATTGCCCTTTATGATTTTAATTGCAAGATCAACACAGTTTTATGCTTATTTCAAGATCTGATACTGCATCATATGTTATTAAATTTACACTCTTGAAAACATATACATACATTTTAATATTTATCATAAGATAATTATAATCTAATACTATGAATGAGGAAAGAAAATAGATTTTTGACCTAGCTGTAGCTATAATATCGATAGCAATGGTTTTCACCCCTTTTTTTAAACGAATTGTCAACCGAAAAACAACTAAATAATACAATCAACAGCATCAAATGAATGAGATTTATCTCGATGTGATATCGGCAATGCGTAATAATACCTTGGTACATACCGGATGTGTTTTGTCTTTGGATCATAGTATAACACGGTTTGGGTTTTCGAGTTGAAATAGTACCATTTTATTCCTAGATCCTTCTGTTCCAGAAACTTGCTCATATTATGAAGTTTCACTAATTTGTATCCGGTCATGCTCAGCGTGTGATTATCCCAGATGTACGAGTAAGACGTGTTTAACGGTACTGGAAGGAGGATGCAGTGATGGCTTTTTGGGATCGGTTTTGGACATGTCATGTTCAAGGTGCGCCATTTGATGTGTTCCAAATTTTGCTGTTCATGAAACACTGAGGGGAGTTTCATGTTGTTGAACGCCTTCTGTGTCAAAAACAAAGCCATAAAAGTCACAATACTGCAGTATGGTTAAAATGTAAGATACAAAAATGTGCTCAGTCAGTCGTATGACTTAACAGGTAGATACGCAGAGTAATGTACCTGTGCTTCTTGAAAAAATTCGAAGCCAGTAGGTAGCATCACTGTTATGAGTGCAAATCGAAAGAATTAAAAAAATAATAATTTAAGTGACCTGACATCTCAGGGCTGATAAAATATGAAATCGGTATAATCAGAGAATCTCTGGAGTAAGTTTCATGTTTTATATATACACTATACAGTTTAAAAAAATAATGCAATAAGTTGATATTTTTAAGTATGAAGATTCATAAGAACAATATGTAATTTTGAATACATTTTTAATAAGTTATCCACCAAAGACAGTGTTATATAATTGAAAAGTTGTATTCATTGATTATTGATTTCAAATCCAAATTTCCCAATCCAACTAGTAACCTACAACCTTTGCAGGTACCTTATAGGATTCTTGATAATATTATAAGTATAATTTATAACTGCACAACACAAGTTTTAATACTTTTATATATTATCAAATCTTTATTGTGTTCAATTTAGCCTAAAGGAAAAAAGCAAATAAAACGACATTTTTTTCATTTTTGAACCTCATACAAACAATTTCAGATATGTTATATTATTAGGCTGGATTTTCAGCAAATTTTTTATCTACTATTTCTAATTCAGTAGGTACTAGAAAAAAAAAATAACTGCTTAACAATATCTTATTAAAAATATTAGAATTTGGTAGTAGTTTCTTTTTACATTTCTAGCTGGAGGAATAGAGATATCAACGTGATCAGTGGCTAATACATTCTAACATAGTACCAAAACGAAAACTTTGCCCATTTAAGACGTTATACTTACTTCGCCATCTTTTCGGTACGAGATCGATACTAAATGATTGGGCACAAAAGACCGATTGAAATGTTGCAATTGGCGGTTTTCCCAGAAAAAATTATGTTCGACGATATCGGCGGCAAAGGAGAAGCAACCCGGAAAATTCGGATCATAAGAATCACTTTTCTGCACGACTTTGTGATAATCGCCATTGTAGTCCGATGTGTGAATGACTCCGTGCTCAGTCCAGTATAACATCCGGTGGATCAGGTCTATTCCCAATGTTTCCGGGTAGACCAAAACATATTTTCCTTTAGTAATGTCCACCCTGCGAGGAACGATTTACTTTCAGTCATGATTGCTATTGATATCAAGGTGTAAAATTTATATAAAAAAAGTAAATACTTTGGATCAAGGCGTGGCTGTAAAGACTTATGGGAATAATGGGTATTTTTTAGATCACAGTATTTCTGTAGGTAAGACTAATAGTATAAAAAAAATAAGTACCTAATATCGCACCAGTCAGTGGTAGTATTGATAGCCCAACAGCCCATGTAGGAAGGTGTTCAGAAATAAAAGTACTTATGGTTAGATCTATATCCCTTAAAATATTACTGTCTGACATAAGTTATACAAGCCAGTCGTTAAGTAAGAGATAACGACTATAGCTTTAAAATAAGGTCGTGTTTCAGAATATTATGCTGACACATATTATTACCCATGTGAGTTGTTTACTAAACGTTTATGTTGTCTTTATATTTAGTTCACACTTCAAAAAAATATCAAAGTTACCATATCTTACAGTAGGCAAGGATTTGGGTGTATAAAATATACATATGAAAAGAAATATATAAAAATATATCGATGTGTATGTGGAAAGGAAGACAGGTACTTATACAAATTAAAATTAAAAATACATTGTTATTCAAAACCTTAAGAATTTGATTTCACACAGTATAGGTATTTAAGTAAACAGTACCCGGAGAGAACTTTCAACCCATCCATAACCAATTTTATTACAATCTTGATGTTTTACATACCTATTGCCTCCATCCAAATTGATGCGTTCGATACTTCCTATGATCTTAACGTTACACCAAAACAGTAAGCTAAGAGTGGAATCGATGGCCATTGATCCAGGCATGTTCGATGATTTTGCCAAAATAATCATTTTATTGGTTTTAGTGTCATATGCTTCGATTGTGCCTCGATTACTATCACTCCAAAAAACCTGTAAACAATAAAATATTGAACTTTAAAAAAAATTGAAATTTGTATGGAAAAAATAGTACTATTACTTTATGATTGAAGTCATCGACCAATACACATTCTGGCGGGTTGTTGAATATAACAATAAATATTCTCGAGAATTCTAGTGCAGCTGTTTTTATTTTTTGAGCTCTTTTTGAATCTTTAGTGTCATACATGTAAACAGATAATTATACAATATATGTTTGGATATTTGAAATTTATGAACTATTAATCGGTAAGTATAATGTGAATCGTGGATGTTCAAGCAGGTAAATAGGTACATAGTTAAATATAAATAGTTTTTTTCTTTTTAAAATATCATTCATTGTAATAACATGCAACCTTATTTTGAACCTTAACACATCAACACATTTTTATTGAAAGGGACAAGCAATTTAATGTAAAAAAATTAACTCAAATGTATTAAGTTATAAGTTAATATTTATAAAATAATATATTATATTTATATAGCTTTATAATTTTAAAGTAATATAAAATCAGTTGAAAAAGCTGATTTGTTTTTCCCATCTGTGTGAGAAATTATGTGCTAGATCAGCGTTTCTTAAACTTTTTTATCCGTGGAACCCTTTTTTATGTGCACTTTCACCGTGGACCCCCAACTTTTTTTAGCTGTTTTTTATTGAGCTCTTAACAATAAATTATTACAGCTCGACAATTAGAACCACTACATTGTTTCAATACTTTCAATGCGTCATTTTATGTAAGTAATGTTTGCAATAAAAGTTATAATTATGTGCCAAAATTTAAAATTTTGAATAAAAACCACAAGTTTCGGGGAACCCTGAAGTGACCCCCGCGGAACCCTGGGGTTCCACGGAACACAGTTTAAGAAACGCTGTGCTAGATCAATATTGTTTTCTCATTCTTTAAAAAATGTGTATCCTTCTAACTACTAAGTACTATTCTTTCTTATTAAACACAATAATGATTTAGATGATTATTTGATTATACCAACTAACACATTTGTATATTCTTTACTGTTGCTTGAAATAGACATCAAAGTAAAAAAAAGCAATAACAAATTTTAATACGTCATCTTAGATTACACAATATTATCATTTAATGTTAACCTGGATCAACGATGCTGAACATCATGTTCAATGATGGAGGCAATGACGTATTGGTTATTACACTTGTTTTGGCCTGAAACATTAATTTTAATGTTATAAAAGCAGAATACTTATAATTTATGGTACAGAAAAATAAACATTTATAAATAATACATTTTAAGAGAGAGTAGAGCTCTGACCCTCCCACCTCTCTTTTATTCGTCATAGCTATTTATGAGTCATTCCCAATTCTGTCTATTTCCATCTCTAATCAGATTTTACTTAGAATCAATTTTTCCTCGTGTTGTATACTGGTTGTGCCCCTCTCACACTAACATTTGTGAATTTATTTCATATGATTTATATCGTTAATGTTGTTAAAATAATATAGACTTCAAATAAATACAAATACTATTAAAATAAATTATAGAAACAGTTTGTTTTCATAAATATTTTCATGTCATAATACAAGGAATTTTTTCTAATGCATTATGTTATATTTATCAATTAAAGAAAATAAAGCTAGATTGAGTACAAAAAATAATTGTTAACTAGGAGTAATTAGGTATGTTTGAAACACCCTCGCCTCAAAATTTCTGTTAAATATATTGACAAAATTTCAACTGAACTGGATAGTTATAGTGGAACTAAATACCAGAAACTTTCAGGAAACTTAGTTTTACATCCAATCATTCTCCTTCAAGCACTCTAAGTACTGAAAATGTAATTTTGAATTGTTTTGATAGTGATGATCTCCTAAAAACTAATGACGATTTTGAAAGTTTTCTCAATAGGTTTTTACACTTTTCACATCTTCACATTCTAAAATATGGACATTTATTGATTGTTGGAAAAAAGAAGGAAATATTAACAAGATGGCTACCGAAAAAAAGAAAGATATAAAAATACCAAAAATATTGTTACATTTACCTATGTGAAAACTTCGAAAACCGTCCTGTTATTAATGAATGCTTACTACTCACAAGGTGTATTCCTCAATTTGAATTAAAATAAATAATTTTGTTTTTTATTATTGATCAAACACAACTTCAACTTCATTTAAGATCATTCTTTTTACTTATTTTTTTAAAATATCTAAATACAATAAATTATGTTGTGTTTTAGTATTGCTTTTTCGTAAGATCAACAAATTGTGAAAATGTGCGCAGTGCACATAATATATAAATTAGGTAGTTAAATTAACTCCTAATTCTAATGTTACGTACTAAAAACTCGTGTTTTGTTGTTCATTGAATCCTTAACGGATTGTTGATTTAAGTATCCAGTGTTAAGCATTAAAAATCTAAAGCAACAAATCCTAAATAGTAAAATTAAGATATTTTATTAACATTGTAAATTATTCAAGCTTCATTTAAAATAAATATGCCTTATTTCAAAACTGTCGAAATAGTTAATTTTAAAACTGTGTAAAGTTTGTTTATAATACCAATATTTGTGTTGTTTTAAGAATATAATAGTATTTAGACTGTCCATGTGTTATATAAACTTAACAATTGTAACTAGTTATTTTAAGAATCATTCATCAAACATATAATATGTATTAAACTGGCAATGTAATGCAGTTGCTTTCATATATTTTAGTTTCAAGTTTCAATAGTATTGTAGTTAAGTTTAATATATTTGTAAAGTTGTTACCAACTAAAATTTGGTCCGAATTAAATGAAAATATAATTGTAAATTTTACCGCCAAATGTTATTGCCATAACACGGAGCTCAGGTTGTCGGATCTTTGTTCCACGATTAGGTTATCGTGAATTAAGCTGGTATGGCTGATTATCAATCTATAAAATTGTTTCTATTTTGTATAGATTTGACTGTATAGATTTGACTGTATAGATTTGACTGTATAGATTTGACTGTATAGATTTGACTGTATAGCACCTTGGTATTATAAATACAAAATGTATTCACTTTATAATACAATTTGTATTGGCAAAGTGTATTTAAGAATAATAATCATTATTTTAATTAACTTGGTACATTTTGGTAGAATTAAAATTGCATATTTGATCAATTTAGCATATTATCTGTATTATCTTTTCCAGAAAATATGTCATATACTTTGAATGCCCACTCGAAGCAGGACAAATATTGGCGAATATAAGTATGATTTATCTACCAACGGAGATTGAATTTTGCAAAATAAATCCAAATCTATTAGAAATCAATTCGTTTAAAAACCAAGTAAACTTTGTTTTTTAAATTGATTTTCGGTTTATCATAAACGCGTCGAAGAATATTAATAATTAAGATCTTTATAAGTTAAATTAAAGAAAAACTTTAATTTTCATATCCAGTAGTATATCAGATTACTCCAAAACAAAAGATTATTTTGTACTCCTCAATTAGGCGAAACAATAATAATTCGTTCTTCTTTACAACATTCACTGTAGCCTACAACAGATGCCTTTGACTAGTATCTAAACATGAACATCATCACACCCAGACCCAATAATGTAAAAAAAAATTTTTTTCTCTCACAAAGATTTTGATGAATCTAATATACAACTAAACTTAATTGACATAATTATTATATAAAATGTATGTAATAATTGCAGTGTTAGGAACGTTAATTGAAAAAAATGAATGCGCTCACTAGGTCGTTCATTTAATTGTTTTAATTTTATTAAATAGAGAATTATAATAAGAAAATATTATTACATAATATAACCAACCAATAATTTTAAATAAATATTTATTAAATGGTAAATATATTCATGAACGACGTTCTTTCCAAACACTGAACAATTTATATAATCATTGAAGTGATACTAACTACAAATACAAAATATGAGTTTTGGATAACTCATTGAGGTACCTATGTTTCATTGATTAAGGAGTATATTGGTTTTACTATATTATAATATTTTATTATTATAAATTTCATACTTAATTGAGTTAGGTTATACATATTATAAACATTACTACCAATTACTTTGTATACAATAAATTAAATTTATAATAATTATTTCCTCTTATTTGTTACAGCCTTTAAACATTTGGCTTATAGCTCATTGATAAAAAAAAAAATGAATTAGCCACAAATTTCAATACATCAACAGTCAAAATATCTATCATCGGATATATTTTTATATGTCTCTGGTCAAAAAACAGCTAATCGTTTGGTTTCTAATGTTGAATGTAGTTATAGCTTTGATGACGTGTTTCCAATAACTAACAATAGGAAATCACATGTTTAATAATAAAATTCATAATGAAAAACAATTTAAATTAGAAAATAAGTTAAATTTATATAAAAAAAACAGATATCTGTTCTTATATTATACACTTAAAAAATTGGTTTTAATGGACCTTAACTCTTAACCTACTAAGTATTTTTCCACGATAACCAATAATCTATTTTAACTGTATAAAAAAACAATAAAAGGTTAATTAACTTGTAATAGTGTATAAGTATTATATAAATATATAATATGGTTTTCCAATAGTATCAAATTAAATTTACAGACCTTGACTAATAATGGGTTGTTATTACTAGAGAATGGTTTTAAATTCACAACATTTATTGAATTAAACTGTGTTAATTTTTATCAAGTTTAAAATAATACATTATTCCAATAAATATATTATGCATTTACGATTTACATACGAGTGCGTTCCATGATTATACACAATAATAAGACCACCCCAATATAATGTTGAAATTTTGTTTTAAGTTTTTGTCAAGACCTAAGAATCCTATTTATTAAAACCAATAGGTACCTACCTACCTACCTATATTTTAATATTTAAATTTGTATTTTCTACTGTGAGATAATATTTTGTAGGATGTGTGTACAATTTGTTTGTGATAGTTTAATACGGTTTATATAATATTATTGGTAAATTTTACTTTATTAGGATATTAAAATTATTTTAATTAGTGGGTACTGTTGTTAGGAGTAGTGTACGTCGTATTGTTTGACTCATATTCATACATTATGTTATCATATTATATTCTTAGCAAGGAAAGAAATCGAAAAATAATTTTTTGAAACTGATGAATGAAAATGCTTAAACATCTAAAACTATATATAAGTATGTTCTGTGTGTTTCATATGCATTCAGAGCTCAACTAGAAATTCAAAGAAAAGATTGATAATACATTTTTAATGATCAGTTGGCCAATATCATTCCAAGTTTAAACAAATTTATTCTTCAGCAGAAAATAAAAATATATTTTGTAATGCAATAAAAGAATGATTAAAGTTATGAGTTAATATTCCTTGATTTTTTGTATAATAAGTAATGTCGAATTTATAACCATCGTGTACCAGCCTTATATTTCTAAAAAAATAAACATAACTGTCATTAAATACGAATAATGTAATAAATGTAGAGTCAAAATAACAATCATCAGTGATAACGTTACTAAATCAATATAAATTATAAATTGTATGTACAATTTAGAATACCTACATAAATACTGGAGACGCTAGCATATTATTTTTCTAGGTAATCGCCAATTATTGAAAATCAACTTGTTTTTTTCAAACAGACTAAACATTATTTTATATGATAAGTGGGATATTTATTAATCAACTATGCAAATTAATGATCTTCGATTACTTATACTCGTACCACTTTTAAGTTAATTTGAATTGTATATTTTGGTACTTATTTTATAGCAATTTAAAATTCTGTTAAATTGAAAATTTATACACTACAGAAAACAATTTTTCTACATCTTCTGTCCGCAATTTATTTTCCACTTGAAATTATCATTTACCTAAGGTCTTGTTATTATGTGTGAATATTGCGTTTAAATGTAATTTACTGTCCATAGAATCAATAATATATATCATCGCCAACACACTTAAAATATATGAGTATATATTTGTACATGTCATAACCGTACAAGTGATTCAATGTCAGCTCGACATAGAACGAAGAACCTATTTCGTATGATTTACATAATATTATGATGAACGTATATTTGATTTATACCCAATGAGTTGAAGAATCACAATTCTAAATTTATAATTTTCCAAAGGTCAAAATTACAATTTTCATTTCAAGCACGTCGCATCACTAGTATAAAATCATGAATAAATCGGAAATGGTATTATTTTACGCCAATTTATTGGTTTAACAGTGATATGTATTTGTGTCTGGCATCGCCTTTTACAGGAAAAGCTTCAATATTCAAATTTGAGAGTGGTTTCTGATTAAAAATGAATTCAAATATTTTGAAAAGTTAATTTCGTATGGACATCAGTCAGATGGTATATTTCGTAAAAAGGGTACAAGTAAATTATATTGGATTGACTGGTTTTCCTGAAATTTAACCATCTCCCCCCTAATCATTATTTATATACTAATTATTTACAACATATGTATTATGTAGTAATAAAAAAAACGATATTGAGTCACAACAACATTAATAAAATTGTTATTTTTTGTTTGAATATCCAATTTTGTTAAAAATTTGGATTTGAAATATCCATGAAAACAAAGTTGTGTATGTTTATACAAGGATCACTTATAACCTTGTATTACATTTTCGAACTTTCAAAAATTGAAATTGAAATATTTCAGGCATTTTTAACTATTTAATTGTAAAATTACAAAATTAACTATAATCGCTCATACTGATAGTGTGCCCTCCAAACATTAGCCTTATCTTGTTTGCAAAATCCCAAAATAATTATTCTGAGTTGTACTGTTTAACTTACCTATGATTTACCAGTATAATATTTTAGTCTGAAGAAGCATGAAATTTGGATTTTTAAACCTACTAGACAGTCTGCAGTAAAATGTGAGCTAAACAGATTAATTCCAATTTTTGCCAATATATGTTCTTTAACCTTAACATAATAATAATAACATGAGTAGGTCGTTACTAAATTCAAGACGTGTAATCGCTAAAATATATTATTCATGTCGTACAATAATCTAGCATTGATGTAATTTATCGTGTAAATCCATTTAAGAACTAGTATACAGATACTTTACCCGTTGTTACAGAATAAACAGACACAATTCGGTGATACCAGAAAACACCAGTTGTTATTATTTAATTGGATGTTGTGTAACTCATCCAACACTCTGCCACACTATGAACACTGCACCAATTTTGCCTAGCAATTACTTAACTACCCATCGACTTGTAATTTTAATCATTGACTTTAAAAATACACACCACACGTTTGACACTGTACGAGTTTCTATGTTTAATTTATATTAACAAATCAAAGAATCAGACCAAAGAGTGATGTTCTGGTTATTGTCGTATGTACTTCAATTTAAGTAGATACACTAGTATTATAACCAGGGCTCGTAAGTTCATGCACTAAAAAATGTATAAATAAGCATGCATTCATGCCCTCAAAATTAGCAAAATATGCATTAAAATATGCACTAAAAAGTTTGAAAATTTGCATTTATAAGCCCTAACATTTTTAAATTATGCACTAAAAATATGCATTATGTAAAACAACCATGGGCAAATTTTAAAATAATAAGAATATATCCATTAATTCAAAAGTGTTTTATTAATTTTAATTTGTATACATTTATTAACCAAAATTAGTAAAATAAAAAAAAAATGAATACTTGTGAAGTTCATAACATGGATAGCTAGGATACTATAGGTAGTCACAGGATAATAAAAATAATTAAAAATACTCTCATTTTGTAAACGGAAAAGTAAATAAAAAACAAGAAACTTTTCAGATATTTGTCTAAAAAATTTTTTTATGAAATAATATGCGCTATCAACTCTAAAAAATCGACTATATGCCAAATATGCCCTAACACTCAAAACATGCAAAAACATGCACTATTAAACTTTATATTATTATTACTACTGTTATGAAACGGATTTGTATCTCAGTTAGCATGTTTTTCGGTGTAGCAGAAAAAACATGCGGATGCATGAACTTACAAGCCCTGATTATAACATATTTATTTTATATACTGTTGATTATTCACTTGACATTTCACACTAAACATTATAACGATGTCTAAAACTATAATGATACTTCAACTGTATTATTATTATAATTGGCACTTTTAAAATTGGTAATATCACATAATACTATGATTGTGATACTCAAATGATAAATATATTATATTATATATATAATATATTATTATGTTGTCAATGATAGTGAGGTACAAAGCTGTGTTTTGAACATCATTTTTAATAACTTGTGATATGCGAACAAATGGGAGCACACTCGGCCTCATAAGACGTGAAGGAATAAAGTTTTACTCAAGCTATTTTATGTTTTCTAAGTTAACTGCAGTTAAAATTGTGTAGTCGTGGATACAGCACAATTGTATACAAAACCAAAAGTTCTATCTACAAGATAAAATGTGTGACAACCAAAAAGTATTATTCCATGTACAATATTGTATCAACAATACAATAATAATAAAAAAAAGATAATTAAGTTTAAAATAGTTCAACATTTCTATCCTGAATAATTTGATATTTGAGGTAAAACATTTTGGTTCTGAGCTCAAGTATAGTATATCACTATCACTACATAGTATAAAACTAAGTTTCTTCCCTTCCTGACTATCTGTCAATATGTATGCTTAGATCTTTAAAACTACCCAACGGATTTCGATGCGGATTTGTCAATTCATAGAGTGATTCAAGAAGAAGGTTTATATGTATAATATAACATGTATATAAAGACATTCTGCAGGTGTTTAAGTATCAGCATTGCACCCACGCGGAGCCGGGGCGGGTCTCTAGTTATTGATAATATTATCAATACAGGATTTGTTTTTAAATTTTGTATGATTGCTGACTTTATATTAACTCCTTCATATCTGATGCTTAAACAATATTTTTTAAGTATTAAATCACGCCAAGACTTCCCATATATGTACCATCTAAGCCTTCGAATCAATCTCCCATCGCCAAATAACATTTATAACATGGTAAGTCTCAAATCTATCGTTGCCAATGACTTAAAAATCATAAAAATTTTGGTTACGGCTAAAAACTACTTAAAAAAAATCCACATAAAATAAAGATGAAACAACCACACAAATCCACTAGTATTCAATTTAGCCAGTAGACCTATTCCAGACTATCCCTTACGGGCTCCTATCGATTGCGCAGAAAACAAAGGTAAAGAAAAATATTTTTGGGATGGGAAAGGGTATAGATAAATTAAATTGTGCTGATCAATATTTGAATGTAATACATTATTGTGTGTCGATTGCGCAGATCGATGTTGATAAATAAATACCTATCACAAAAATGCCCAGTAAAAAATCCTCAAGAACATATTACTTAAAAGAGAAAATACCCGTGGATGTAATTCCCGAAAGAAAAAATACTCGAAATAAATTCTCGTAGAAATAATACCCATCAGAAATAAACACTTGAAAACAAAACGATAAACATATGTACAATAGTCTTAACCTTAAATAAATGTATAAATTTATGTTTAATAGTACATTGAATAAATTTTAAAATATCGAATACAGTTATATAAAATATTATTATATAATAATATAATAATAATTTGGCAACTTTTATAAAATAATATAGTCTGTTAATAATTATTAATATCATAATATATTTTTAAAAATGTTCTAATATTGATCAACATATAAAAAATAATTTAAAAAGTGGTATATTATGACTATTTTAAATGTCTTATCACATTACCTGTTGGATGTAAAATGTTATTTATGGTTTTATCACCATCATATTCAGCAGTTAATATTTTTAATTTATTTTGAATATTTTCATTAGTTTTTGATTTATTTTTTGTTGTTGTCCTAACTCTTTTTGTAACAAACATATTTTGTTAACCATGACTTCTAGATGCATTTAACTGCAATTTGGGTAGATGTGTTTGATTGACAAGTTTAGAAAAGGGATGGGTCCATCCTTCTGTTTGATTGTTTGTGTCCTTTCATTATCATTTAAAGTGGTTAAACGAACATAATAATTAATATATCAAACCTCTAGTTCTGATTTTTTTTATCCATTATTATACATTTTACTGTTGCTTGACTTAATTTTTTATGATTATAATACGATATATTAATACAACATATATTTACCGTATTTTTCCACCATGACGTATTGTTTCCATGGATATTTTTTCTACAGGGTATTATTTTCAAGGTTATTTTTATCGATTACTACAGTAAGTACTGAGTATGAAAATTTTTTAAATAAAAATGCATTGTCCCCAATCTATTTTATCAATTATGAGGCTGAAAAAATTTGGAAACAGACAATTTCTTTTAAAAGTGAATTATTAAAAACATAACTATATTGGATAAGAAAAACTTCAATTGCGGTCAAAATAAAAATAAAACATATTGAAGACATAAGTTATACATACGTTTATATACTAAATTCATTATTTTGAAAGTTCCTTTTTTAATTAACAAACTAGATTGAAAATCATAAATTAATGTTTTAGGGACAGTTGAATTTACAAAAATGAAAACAAAACAAATAGATTGTCATAATTATAGTTTTTTGATAATGTTTGATGCTATAATTTCACCAAGTGTTGAAACTAATGAGAACACAGATTTATTTCCTTACTTACTTATTTGGATTTTTTCCAAAGAGATGAGAATTGTGGTGTAAAAACATTTAGTATTAATATTTGAAAAAACATTTCGAAAGCAATAATAATCAACAACAAATTGTAATCAAAAATTGTTTTATAATAAACATTTAAATAAAATGTATAAGATTTAAATATTGTTGAGAAGATTCAAAAAAATAATGTGGTAAAAATATGGTAATATTTACTATATATAATAATAATATTATATAGGTAAAGGTTAAAAAGTTAAAACCTAACCTTTTTAATATTTATTATATCATAAAAATATGGTAACATATTAAAACTTTGCAGGCAAGTACCAAACTATATTAAAACGGGAATGATTTCTTATAACAACTACTGAAAAGCCAGATATGGATTTTAACGTTTATGTTCTAAAAATATATGTGTAAGTTATGTAAGTAGTTTCAACATTCGGTTTTAATTAATATCTAAAAAGTTTTTATAAAAGAAAAGTAAAAATGTTTTTCTTTAGCAAGAAAAAGATGCAAAAAGTTATTTATAATATTGATTCAAGGATATAGCAATTGATATTGAGATTTGAGACTCAATACTTCGTGAAAGTATGGGAAAATAATGTTATTAACTGTGATAAAATATATTTTCAAAATAATTGTGTTCGTTTCATTTTTAAACTTAAGTAATTTGATCAATTATCCTACTATATCATATGCCTTATATTAATATAATAATATTATGTTTATATATTTTATGCACCAACAATTATAGATACACTGTGTGTATGTGTGTACGTCAAACGTTCAAAACACTATAAAAAAGAACATACTAAATAGGTGTTCCCATAAATTCAACAAACAACACTATGTTTGTACCATTTAATGCTTGAAAAAAGGTACAATAATATATTATTTTTCAGATGATATTATCATCGGTAGAACGAATACTCACGACGGTGGTGTACCTAAAATGCCTATCCAGAACGCCGTTACATAATAGGTAACATTATTGTAACATCATTATAAGAATTCTTAAAAAAATTGATCATATACCTACTTAAAATTCAGTGAAATTAATAATCGAATAAACGTTATTTTCCTTATACCTTTTTTATGGCAGTTTAAAAGTATCGAATGTTAGTAGTCGTAATATATTTCTTAAAGCGTTTGAAGATAAATAAACAGATAAAAACAATTTTTTTAATACCTTACATTTTTAAAAAATTTAATCTTAATCGTGTTCAATTCTTCTCCTCTATAACACACTATTATAATTGATATTTTCAAAATATTTAAACTAATTTTAATGTTATCTGAATCAAGCCGTTATATACGGTACCTATGTAAGTATTAATTATTAGTATATTAATGTAATAATTAATAATGAATAAAAATATAGTTGTGTGATGTTTTGACCGCAATTAGTTCAACCTACCATATTATTCTAATAAAAACTGTACTTCATATAACAATATAATTCTTAACATTGAAACACTAGAACAACGTGATGTATTATAATATACCATACGTTGATGTATTTTACATGCTTTTTGCCGTAAGTATCCAATAGGATATCAATCTTAAGTAATTTTTACCCCCATACTCCCACTCATAACTCTAGGTACACAAATACGTTTTATCTTAGCATAAAAGTAAATAATTATGCAAGCATTATCTCACTTAGTAAAATTGTAAAACCATAAACGAACTAAAAATTTATTTATTTATTTCACTTAAGTTTGAATCATTTAAAATAAAATATAATTGTTTACTTGTTAATTCATATAGCTATAAGTATTTTAAATTATTTGTACATTATATTTCTTTATTTTTAATTTTATTGTTCCCAAACTATTGTTATTTTTATCTAATTTATGTAATTGTTCCTAGCCCGTTTAATACGCTTAAAGAATTAATTAAATAAATAAAAATAAGCTATAAAATAATATCGTTGTACACAAAGTTATTAGAAACAACCACAGTATGAAGTCGAACACGACAAATAATTTAGTAAATTTCGTGTTTGGTTCAAAAAATATCAATACCTAGTACTGTATATCTAAGTTAAGTCCAGTTGATTTCTTAAAATTATGATACATTTGTCGTTTATTTAAAAATATTCCAGATATACAGGATGGGAAGATGCTGAATAAATAAATAAATTTTTTTATTCGTATGTTGTTGCTTCCATCGACTTAACTATTGGATTCAATGGATTCAATTATTTTCAACAGTTTACAACAAATGTTCGTAAATTCGTTTTTGTTATGTACTTACACTATAGGTAGTGCACATGTCATTGACAGGTGAATAAAACTTTTGAATGGTTTCTCTGGTCTTTTAATACACATTTATGAATTAAATATCATACATTACGTTTAAGTTTACTCGTTTAATTTAAGAACACATTTTATAGTCTTACCCATTGTATGCTCATGGTACGCTGTGTCTATAATTAGCGCCACATCATATAATCCAGTATACATTTAAAGTGTTTATGATATAATACTCAATCTTTATTACAGCTGTCATATAATGTTTGTATTATACTAGTCATAATGTCCACACTCAAGGTAAATATGCATTGCGTACTGTAATCGTATAGAAATGCCATAAACACGGACTGCGGTGAATCTATAAATGGAGCCTTTACGGATAAGCTCAATAATCACACATATATTATAATGTCGGTTTGTATCGTGACTCGTGAGTAAGACCTGTTAAATCACAGGAATTTATCTGTGCACTGTTGTCTGTTATTTTTGCTTTTTAGAAACAGTCTCTACAGTCATTTCGTTTACGGTTCCGTGTTCGAGATAAACCTTTGGGATGTAGGCAATATAAGCAATTAAAAGTAAATCGTCTTATAAGACTATTATCTTAATAGATCTGTCATTAGGTATACAGTATGCTCCGGTCTATGTGAACAGTGGTTAATAGAATCAACAGCGTTTACAGGAACACAAAGAGAAAAAACCATAATCCATATTATATAATCTGTTTGTAATGTTACATTGACCTTTTTATTGGAATCACTGACCACCGGTCAGTAGTCAAAGAGTTTAGTTGAATTACTTTTATCGATTTTATGGCTTTGAGTAGCCAACATATTCTAAGCTGATTACAATTGTGATATAAACATAACCTGAAATCGGTTACATCGTCAGGAAGTCTAACAAATTAAAATACATAAGTAAGATAAAAAAAAATGTTCCACTAGATTCGTTCGAAACTGCATTATTACAATTTCATAAATTTACTATTACAGAATTGTTTTTACGTTTAGTAAGTATTCAAATGAAAACAATTTTCTAAATTCTTTTGTTTCGTCAAATGTATAAAAATGTTTTCAAATTAAATACTTAAGGCTTGACGTTATGCCGTGGAGTAAAGACAAATTGTGATAGCTTAAATCGAAATTTGTCAAAATTTGTCTGAATTTTTATCAAACGATATTTGTTAATTTGTTGTGATTCAAAAAATATTAATTATAGGGACGCACAACTTTTCATTGCTACTAAAATTTTTCAATCATATTCAAATTAGAAAAGTTTAAGTGAAAAATTCTAAAATGAGAAATTGTTGTCGAAAAATCAATTTGTAGGAAGTAATGAGTATCATTTATTTTTAATTTGTTATGAACTTATAAAATGCATCTCCAAGGTTCATGCCAAAATTTGCTTCGTAATACTATACTTGTAACTATACTTTAAATACCATATAAAAATAATTGATTTCAATCAATATAACATGTATGTAGACGTCATCCAATGGATGTCAGGGCTAACACATTTATGAGTATGCCGCAGACGCGTAATAAATAGTAAATGCAATCAGTATAATTTTGCTAGTTTTATTGTTTTTTGTGTTGTAATTAACTATTTAGATAGATTTTTACTTAAGATATATTTAAAAATATTTTTGATATTTTAATTGAGTACCTACTAAATGCCATTACTTATTAGTTATTACGTAATAATATTACTCTGGTTCAAAATTACTCAAAAAAGTCGTTAAGTACCTATTGCGATTGATAAAAATTATCATAAACATTTATACTTCATATTGTGAAATATTATATTTTCGAGATCATTATTTTTGTATCATGATTATTCAACTTCGGAGTTCAACCAAATTCTGTAAACCATTAAGAACAATATTATGAAGTATGTATTAATAACATTTATATTTGTTTTTTTGTGTATATACATAATTTGAAATAATATGTTATATACTCCTGTGACCTCCTAATATTTTATTTTTATTTATTTTAATTAGTCATTATTCATTTTTAAAAATGTCATCGAGTATAATAAATTATAATAACATACGTAAGTTAAAGTTCCATGAATATGTTTTAATTCCAAAAAAATTACTTACACTTATTATTTATTTAAATGTAGAAGTCCGTCAAAATTTAAAATTCAAAATGTCTGTTAATAAATTGTAACATTAAACTTTTTTAGATTTTTGGGTTTTAGTAAGACCTACTTATGAGGAACCGTGTAGGTATCAAATATTAAATAGTCGAGCATTAGTTATAAAAATCTAAAAAATGTACACATTTTAACTACAAAATAATTTTCAAATAGGTATTCAGGAATTTGGTAATTTTTGAACTTAAATCACTTACTGTGCAAATTTTTTTTAATGCAATAATGGCTAAAGAAAAATGTATGCAGGATCTTGTATTGAGTATTCAATTTTTTCGACCAAGCCTAAAACTATATTTAAGAATAAAAATCAACTTGAAAAATAAAAATCCCTATAAATAGCTTACAATTAGTCTAAATATTTTTTAAATATTATTGAGTTTTGAATTTAAGTTATATTAGGTTTCATGTTTGTAAGGTTAATACTCTTCCAGTTATATAAAAACAAAACTTAAGTCTTTATTTTATGCGTCAGTATCATGGTATACTCCCACGGTGTTATTCGTCTAATACAAACGTGTTTCTGCACTCCTAATTATAATATATGGTTTTCTCCCATGAGGTTAAATTGCTCATAATTTTATTTTGGCTGCTCGTCTGCATTATATGTATTACCTCACGACCATAAGTGTCACTTTAAAATATTGAGTAGATACCTACCCAAATTCAAACACTTTAATAAATCCAATCGACGTATAGAGACCATACATACTTGAATTAAATACTCTAATAAATCTTTTATTTACTCTGCTTACCAAATTACCAAATTTATGTCACCCTAATTAAATCGTACCCGAATTATCGTTTTTTCAAGACTATTATAGATTCGCTGGTTTGCTAATGTAGCATCTATAAATGCAAGTATCCTTCAAGGTGGTATAACTACATCAATAATGTATAAAATATTTACCTTAAACTAGCCTACTACACCTACTATGCAAAAAGCTAAATTTTGCAAATGAAAAAGATTTATGATTTAAAAATGGACTCTCATACACATAAAAAAATATTAAAACCACTTGCATCTTGATAAAAATGGTAAAATGAGCCTAACATATTACATCAAATAGATTCTTATTGAACAACTGATTTTGCATGCAAAGCAATCTTTAAATAATAATAATTATACAAACTTCAGAATAAAAAAAAAATAATTTAAAAACCTTCTCTCCAAACTTAATGAACCTATGGCCTACACTCTACAGCTTACATCTCTGAAAAAATGCTAAAACTTCATTATTCAAAAATTTCATACTCTTAAAAATAGAAGTCTCAAAAAAGGTACTTATGTCCCATTCTAAATGTCTACCACACCCTCAATATAATTTCAGATTAATTCCAGTACACGACAGAGCTCAATTTTCTATAAAAGTTTTCACAAATGACGAATAAGTAATAACCAATGTTCGGGACTAAAACACCTAAAATCATTAAAATTAAAGCTTAAAAAAGAGCTTAAAGACATCATTATAAGTACTTGAATAAGCATTTGAAAAACTTAAATTCAGGGGGAAATATTTATTAAAGAAAAAAACCAAAAATTAAAAAATTAAAAAATAAATCTTTATCTTTATATTACAAAAAAAAATTAAACTTCACTTTTGAGACTAAAGATTTTATTAATTTTCCAAGGGATTTCTGAAAAATAAAATGTAAACAATATTTACAAATAGTTGAAATAAAGTTAATGAATTAATTAAGTACTTGGCAACGTAGATAAAATAAGAATTATTTTTAATTTTAATTCTACCAAAAACAACTTTGCAGGATAAAACCATAAAAAAGAAGAAAAACTGGTCATAAAGCAAAAATAATCAGAAAAACTGGAATTTTTTTGAAAAATCGCTGAAAAAAGCACTCTCAAATTTCATAATTGAAAGTGTTGCAACATGAAATACACTTTCTTAGCACGCTGCTACATTTTAAGTTAATCCATAAAAATAAGAAAATGTTTTGTGTCCCGAGTCCTGGTAATAACTATAGTCTATGACACCAATCTATCCTCAAATTAAAAAAATTATAGTTGTAATGCATTCCGAGAAATCTTCTTTTACGACCGAAACATAACATTGATTTATTGATTTTCTCGATGGCTTAACTAAAGGTATTAGAAAACTGTCACGGGAGTTGGCAAAAGGAGCCACGTTGAAAATCCAGAAACTAAAATTAATATAGCCATTTAATAAGTATAATTAATGTAAATATTATTCATTATCATTAAAGCGATTGAGGAAACAATAATGAAACACATGTGAACATTTGTATTAGTTTTATTTCTAGCACTCAAGTCATTATTATTATCACCCATATTGTATCCACATGTTCTTTCAATTTTTCAATTTCTTCTTAACAATTTCGGGGCTGTCAAAATAATCATGAACACACAAAGAATGAAAAAGTTTGAATATCTCTGTACTACACTACTACAAGTATAAGACTAATCCCAAGTAACTTGTCAAAAAAAGTAGTGTCACTGATAGGCAGCTTCTAATGCTTATCTTAAGTTTCAATTCAATAAATCGCCCCTTTACACATTCGCTTTTGTTCTCTACACATGGTGAATATCATATTATCATATAATATATAAACGTAGTTCGCTGAAAATTAAACTTAAGACGTCCATTGGAAAAAAATTGTGCAATTATAATCAAATTTTATTCAAAGTTTTCATACGCGAATCCTATATGAAATCTTGGATTAATTAATGTTAAATCCATGGGTATTAATACGAGTACTAAATATTGTATGCAATTTTAAATTTAAAATAATGTACAAAATATGAACTATGCCTGTATAATTATGCATAATTATTTGGTCTGAATAAAAAATGATCGTGAATTTACCGTACCAACCATAATTAAAACCACCGTACTTACATTAATTGTTCAAATCATAACTGTATCTCTAATGCATGGCGAATGCGGAATACATGGTTTTAAAGTGCAAGCCACTAAACACAAAAATGTTCATATTCAAACTTAAATATCAATATAATTATATGAATCATTTTAAAATTGACGATTAAATAAAACTACAACATTTCTAAAACTTAAATCCAACTCTAAAACTATAATTAAAAAATCTTTTATTAATTTATACAAAAACGAATCAAAATAAATATTTTTAGTTCATACTTGTACAATGTATGATACTAATTAATTGGTTTGAGTAAATATTCAAAATCAATTTTTAAAAATTGGGCAAGAAGGTAGGTAACCACTCTTATGTACAACAGTAGGTGTCGATACTCGATTGTACCTCGTCATTGAGTAGGTTACTGAAATGTACGTATTTTATTTGATTACAACCATAAATCGTTGCTTAAGAAAAACGATTCTTAGCGAGAACGGTCTATCAGCCTATATCATATTAAGTAAATTGTACTATAATATATTTAAAATTCTATCATAAAAGTATTTAATAATTATATCAAATATTAATTTTGTCACTCATTAAGTTTCGAGTCGATACAGACTTACCCTAAAATGGTGTGAATTAGTCCTCGGTATAAATAGACAATAGTTTAAAGTTAGTTTATAGTAAAAAATATCATATAAAAAAATGTAATTTTATAGAGTAAAGTATAATGATATTCGTAAAAGTTACAAGTCACCGCGAGCAATTTTTTTGAATTTCAACAAAAAAACTAAATTCATTATCTTTCGTTTAAGTATTCAATATTTCGTGGATTTTACAAAAATGTTAAATGTATATATTAGGTGACCTTAACGTCCTTAACTGATCAAAAAGTTCTCTCCTAATTATTACTGTTAATATACCACAGTTTCCATCGGCTCTTTGGTTCAAAAATACTGTTTGTATATAATTATAAATGACTTTATAATTGTAAGAAATTATTAACTATTATTTAGTGTTGTATAAATTTGTTGTACATTCAATTTAATATTTATTTAATTGATTCACGACTGTATAGTTTCTCTGAACTCAAAGTTAAAATAAAACACATGCACCTACGTCATTTATTTTCATTATATTTAAAAATTAAAATGAACATTTACAATTTTATCGAAATAAAACAACTCTTTTATCTACATTGACATAACAAACCTATACTTATGTCAAAGTCACAAAAGACATTAAATTCAACCATTATATAATATGGTTGGTATAGTAGGTAAAGTTATAGAACATTATATAACAAAAAATCCGGTCTTATCTAGGTACCTAATATAGAATTTTCTAGAGGTATAGAAACGAAATTTAAAGAGCAAAGTAAGTTATTAATTTGTTTTATGCACCAAGGATTTGTTACATAAAATTGTATACTGCATGTTTTTGAATACTTTAAGCACGTCATATTTTTAATGTTCTCACATTTCCAGTTTTACCTAGTGTTTTAGTAATGTGCATTTTATGTATTTTTTACTGAAAAATATGATTTATTTTTGTGTTTTTTATAAATCTTGTTAAATAATTGAATAAAAATATCATAACTTAATAAAGTATGCGAATAGATAAGTACTGTCTTTCACCCCATAATATTACTAGGTAAGAATATTTGATTTTATAATTGTGATTGTTTAGTAATTTATTTTACTATTAGGCACTAGTTGTACGGTAGGTTAAATACATTTTGACAAAAAAATTGCATTTAAAAATGATTATGTATTTAAAATATTATAATGTATTTTAAGAGTTTCAAGTGCAAAGAAATAATATTTTTTTAATTGCAGAGAACCAATTACAATCTTTATTCTTCGTTTAAATATCTATTTCCATCCAAATTTGAACTGAAAATGTCTACATAAAAAACTGTGTTTAGGTATTTTGCAAAATTGTTTGGTTACAACATTCTTTAACCCGGTCTAGATTATGAGGTAATTTTTCAATTTTTGACATTTTAACTTTTTTAATTGCTGTAATAACAGCTTACGTGCAACCTTGTACTAAATTTTCTAGCTTTTTGACAAAATTAAATTTTTTTTATGATATTCCTAAAAATAATCTAAATAAAATTAAAATTGAAAATGTCTGTAAATAGCTCAAAACGAATAAAAATATTTTAAATATGATATTATGTATAGAAAATGATAATACTTATAAACAATGTATATACATTTCAAACATCTAAAGTTATTATTTTTCGAATTACGACAAATAACAAAATCGTTGTATGAAAAATCGAGTGAATATTCGAAGTCGTAAAAATTTGAAATTCTAACTCTCATAAAAAAATTATTTGACCTTCTGGTAAACTTTTTTTTTATTATTAAAGGTAGGTGAACTTATGAGAAACATTTATTACAATATAAAATCTTAGATTTAAATATGAACATTTTTATGAATTCCCAACTCTAAATAATTTAGATTACGCTCAACTTTGTTTCAATTCAGACTAACAACTATTAAGAAAAATTCTATTAAATTTTTTAGCTCTTGAATGAGCAAAAAAATTCTTATAGACTTTACCTAGTTCAATAAAAACTAATGAAAATCGAAATTTGAATGACCTTACAGGCCTAGTCACGTTTACAAAAGAGTTAGGTTGCCTAAATCTGGAGGGTGAAGGGAACATAATTACTAAGTAATAATTGATAGAAAAATGTATTTTGAAAACTTTTCTCACGAATTTTTCATATGGGAAACAAAATTGTATATTTTAATTGTTCATAGTATAGGTAGTTATATAATACTCGTTTTAGTAGGATTATGCAATAAACTGCTATTGAATTAATTTCGGTCGTAAATAATACATTATTAAATAGAACTGAATATATTATTTAATATGATTTAAATGTTATTCAATGCCGAAGGCGTTATTTATAAATACCACGGATTTGTATTTTAATTTATTACTAAAACTCTGCCAACCACTCCAAGTTCAAAAATATATAATTTAACATTTTTGTAGAGTATTTAATAGTTATCTATTGGCTATGTTCGATGAAAGAATAATTTAGAACATTCCATGCGAATTAAAGGGATTTAGATTTATTGTTTATTATTAATTATAGGTCGTTAAAGAACTCTATGAATGGCCAACACGTCTTATTTGTTCCCTTCAAAAAACTTGATTAAGGAGATAAATGGGACCAACCAGATCAACAGAAATGATATTAATGCATGTACCTACACAGAAACAGTCAAATTGATATAAAAATAATAATACATTTGTCGATTTACCTAAAAAAAATTAAAGTGATACATACTTAATTATATAATTTATATTATGAACAACGCGCTTAAAATAACTATTTTATTTATTTTATTTTTCAATTTTTTTAACATACCTATAATATGTACCTATTCTAATTATATTTATACTGCATAATTTGTGCCTTTTTGTTGTGTGTGTACCAATTCATATTTTCTAGCTATAAAGTAAAATGTTCCAACTTAATACGATATTAATTAATGATGCATGTATAAAAAATACACTTTTTTACTTTTACCAGCTTTTAAATGTAATTATTGGATTAATATAGTTTCAACACTCAAATAAGAAAGTCTAGGGTCGCCCCTGCACTAACGTGAGGGAAGTTGTTGTTGCTAAAGTATTAGTGCGTTATATTATTTTACCATTTTCTATCATAGTTATACTGTCAGAAGAAAAAAAATACACGTGTAGCTATAATAGACTAACAAGTGCCATACATTTATTGCCCAGCCGGTCTGGTCCAAAAAAAATGTTATGAAAAAAACCCCAAAGCCGTTCCGTAAATCACCCTAAGCTTTAAAAAAGCCCGATCTGGTTCAACGATATTTCTTATAAGCCCTGTCCGATCTAGTCCAAAATATTTTGTTAAAAAAGCCCTGGCCCAGCCTGAAAATTATTCCAAGCTATTAAAAATTCAGTCCGGTCTGAGATTTATTTTTAGCCACAATTAGGACATGGTATTTAGTTACGTAGACCACCAACTAAATCAAAAAGAAAATACTTTTAAATTTCTTACTGAAAACCAAACACATAACCATTTTTATTTTAAATTATGATTATTTGTCACATAAATAACTTCAAGGTGAGCCAGAAAAGTTTTACCAAAAAAAAAGCTTGATCTAGTCCCCCTTCCTTTTTTTATGCGCTCAGTCTTAGTTCAGACCTGGTTTTTGTAGGCCTTTCTGGCCTGTAATATTTATGAACAAGGTGGTCGCAAAGTAATAATAAACATTTTTCTCGTTACAGTACTTGGTTGCTTTCAGATCAACGTTTATGTTATGTGCGTCAAATCTAGGCAGTTTCTTTTTTTTTTTTACCCTTAATATTAAGGGGATCGGTGGCGGTGACGACTGTGTTTGTCTAACACACGCGTTACATAAGAATTCAGAGGTGTTTTTTGGCAAACGTACCGATTGATAAAGTGAAGCGATAAGAATTCTGAAAACAGATTTGAATTTGTCGTCAAGTCTACTTGAGATTGGTCAGTCTACATTTTTTATTTTAGATTTTGAGTGAAACGATGAATGTTTTTTTATTTTTTTTTATCATTTCACTCAGATTCTAAAATCAAAAATGTAGACTGACCGATCTCATGTAGACTTGACGACAAATTCAAATCTGTTTTCAGAATTCTTATCGCTTCACTTTATCAATCAGTACGTTTGCCAAAAAAACACCTTTGAATTCTTATGTTGCGCGTGTGTTGGACAAAGACAGTCGTCACCGCCACCGATCCCCTTAAGAAAAAAACTAAATAGTCGACTGCAACTCTTTAGGTCAATTTTGAAGTCAAACTCTCAAAATGATTTAAAAATCGAAACGGTATGTCATTATAAGCTACCGAATACTATTCCAGATTTCCCTAAACATTTTGTACACATCAAAACCTTTGAATTTCGACACTCGTATAATTCTATTCATGAAAATTCAACTTACCGCTTCTCACGTAAACTTTAGACGGTCGATTCTACACTGTAGAGACTATTACTAAAGTCAAATTTTAATAAAATAAAAACCCCGTTGGATTCTATATCAACAGAGGCAGGTTTTCTTCGCAGCGTGTTTCTATGATATATTATTTGTTATTATTTGTACAATAGAACTATTTACTTATTGTGTTCGAAATGCAAATCGTTTATTGTACATAATTTATAATATTTTACATATTGCGTCACCACTTGGGTGAAAAAAAACCCAACTATTATCACGTAAATGTATCTGCGTATGAGGTAAAAAAGTCTATTGTCAATAAACATAATAAGCTATTATAATATTATACGCTAATGCACAACGGTTTGTATAGGTACAGTTAAAGTTCAATTGTTGAAAACTGAATCTCATTAAGGGATTGTTCTGCAACCGTATCGTAAGTACGACTCACAATCGAGACAAACTTAAAAGTTGAATAAAGCATAATATTATGCATGTATTGTCTATTTATATATTTATTATTACATATATTTTATGTTATTTTTGTACAGCTCGATTTGGTTACGTACAATACCATTGTGCAGATATTTGCTCGACATGAAAGATCGGTCGATAGGAAAAAAAACCCATTGTCACTTACTCACTTACGATATCTAAACAATTACCATTCAATATACATCCGTCTGAAAACGCACAGGCTAAAAATAAAATCCTTTGCCTCAGTGGTATTATTAGGTTATATACGACAGCTACAACAGGTGTCGTCGTCGTCATCATATTATTATTATAATGGTTATGTCTTATGTCATATCGTTGCCACTGCTGTGGTATATTATACACGTTGGCTTTTAATATGATTGCGCATTGGTATAATATAATAATTGATGTAAAACAGCAATTTTAAATAATTATACTATATTCTGGCTCGGAAAACAAAAACTACAATCAGTCACGTACACGGAAAATCGTTTTTTTTTTTTTAGAGGGGGAGGAGGGGGTGATTGATTCCCAAATTTCTTCCTTTCTTCCGTGTGTACATGCCCGATCTCCATAATCCATTTACTCATAATTATACATGCCGAACAATCATCGTTAATTTTATTCCAATCAACTCAAATCAACCGTTATTTTCGTTGCTGAAATAAAATAATAATATAATGCACACGAATCGTGTGCAAAGAATAACTGTATTCAAATAATAATATCGTTATTTTATTACTAAATTAATGTTATAGCAATCGATTTCTATGTTATTGAAATCACGGAAATAAAGGATGGATGTCGGATGAATGATAATATATAAGGCAAACCACAACTCCTCTCGTATATTCATATTAAATACAACGCATATTTTACACAACTATTACTGGTAGGTACTTAAGGTTATCACAATATTATATTACTATGTATATTAACTTTTAATATTATACATCATACACAAAAAAAATCCATAATTTATTATAATAAATAAATAATATAATATATTGTGTGCCTAAAATGTCTCTGTGTTCAAGGGCAATATTATTATAATATTTTAATGACGTTAACATTGTTCACCTATAATATTCTATTTGCTAGGTAACAACTGTTCATTTATTATAAATAAGTCATGTACATTTGCAACCAATAATTACCAAGGTATCTACTTTTTTAGCCAAACATAGCAGGATAAAACATTATAAAAATATGTAGGTACTAGATAGTTATGTTTATGTATATAATATTACGATCAGTCATTCATATGGAATCGATTACGTGTAAGCACTGTATCATTCAATATCGTAATAATTGATTGCTAGGCCGCTTTATCCACAAAAGTTACATCATTTTTCATGATAAAATTATATTTTTGTCCAAAAAACAACTATTTTCGTACATGTTCACTGTGTCATGTAATTGATGAAGTACACTGTTCAATTATTGAATTTTAATTGATTATCGATTTTGTAAGACAAAAAAAAAAATTGAAAACCTACTGCATAACTGGAAAAATCGAAAAAGTGTCTTAAAACAAATTATTAACAGAAAGGTGTGCTTAACGTTAAAATACTAAAAATTAGATGGTATTTTAAATAACATAAATCAAGTATTATGATTTTTAAGTTAAAATATGAACATAATGCATTTTTTTTAAACGATATCTTACATGGATCGTACTTTTTTGTACGAGTAATTTAAAAAAATAAAAAGTTAAATGAATCAAATTTTTTCAACAATATAATGTTCTTTTATAATTTATACTTGGAATATTTCAATACATAACACTGGAACTGGTTTATTTTTTACTGCAAGTGACAAAGAATCGTTAAGTATGTAATGTTTTATGTGAATATTATATTATATAATTACATAAAATCGTAATGCCGGTTTGACTTAATAGCTCTGTTACATAAATTATAATAATCAGTTATCATCTATCACACATAAATAATTGTTTATTTAATTCAGTCATATACCAACAGATTTTTAATTTATGAAAATTAAAAATAAAAAAATTGTTATTGAAAACTATTGCTATTATAATACTGAAATGATATTGACCTTGTGGATTTTCGGTGTTATTGTTCAAAGCAAATAAAAATATTATCAAAGAATAATTATAGCAACTATAGTCTATAGCATGGATTTGCGTCTTATAAATTTTATCAAAAACGCCTTAGAAGCATTCCATAAAGTAATTTATTTTTATAAATTGTATTCATCCGAACAGTTTTTTTTTAGTACAGCCAACATTTTTAATCTTAAAATAACGTCACTTTTTAAATTAAAATTTATGTTATTGAAGTACTAAAAAAATAAAACGATTAAACGACTCAATGACGAGAACATTGAAAGCTACTATTATAGGTAGTTCAGTATGGCTAGTTCATCAATTTTCAAGTTCTCGATGTTAGTAGCTGATATCGTATCGATGGAATAATGTCCCTGATTCTGAGTAGATCCTAATTTGCCATATTAGCCTATTTGCTGTAGATAAATTTTAAGGGTTATAATATATCATTCGTGCACAGCGTGTTTACCTGTGCCAATACTATATAGGTAAGTAAGGTAAACAGTCGATGAGCAAACGATGCTTTACCCAAAAAACTGTATACAATGCGCAACTGTCTTAAAAAATGGTCAAAACTAACATTAGTGATGTTCAAACGACAACAGGCAATTTTAATTTTAATTCTAAGTGTTAGTAAAGTACAAACTATAATGTTGGTGGAATATTTTTGTTTGGAACAATATTTTATTGCATGTATGGAAATAACTAATTTAAATACGACAAACGTCATTGATGTGTTCAGGTTTATGTTTTGAATAAAAAAAAAGTAAAACAATAAAAGTTTACAAAAAATTATTTTTGATAACTTGAAAGATAATTTAATATCCTAAAATATGTTATACTATAAATTGAATAAATCTTGGATGTAAATATAAACGAAAAAACTAAAAAGTAATAAATATACGACAAATTCGTCATGAAACTGAAATACAAAAATATTTTTGTCTTAATAAACTATAACTTCAGATGTACTTGAAAACATATCCCTACTGTTTGAAAAGTATGTAACGCTTTATGAAATCTAAAATAAATAATTATTATAATCAATGTCACGTCTTTAGGGATTAATGTTTTTTTCTTGCGTATAACAAAATTGGTAATTGAAATTAAGTTTACTCAAAACATATTTGTCATAACACACTGTGAGTTCATTAGTGTAGTAACTAAAATCGTAAGGTTTCGATAAAGATTTGATAATAGAATTTTGAATTTTTTTACTATCTTAAGTCGCTGATAAAATTATGAATACAAAAGTATTTTATGATTGAATGATTGAAATTTTGGTACATATTATATTATTAAGAGTGCTTAAAACAAATCTATTATGTATAAATATCATCTGTTCAACACGTTTTTCATCAATTAAATACATTTTAATTACAGCAGTATTGCATTTTAATATTTACTTAGAAATATCTTATAGAATGTGAAATTTATATTAGTAGAGTAACTAAAAACAAAAAATAAGTTGTATTTTTAATGTAGTCCTTTTCATAAATATTTTAATACTAAAAAACATTTATAAATAATTTATTATAACGTTTACATGTATGATATACTCATTATACCTTAGTGAAATTAGTAATAAAATTAAAATTAAAAACCTTTTATAACCCTTCGATACAATAAACTACCTATGTCATAATTGTGTTATTTTGAGATGATACACTAATTTAACTGTAATTTTAAACATACGATTGTGCAATACAGTATTAACTCAAAATAATACACTAATGCATAATGCGCATTTATTAATTTCCTTAATGTTATACTGCAGTTGTGGTCGAAATTCAATTTTTCCAGTAAGACATAATAATACACTAGTGCAGGGGTTGACAACCTTTTTGACGTCCGGAGTCAAAAAAAAAAAGTATACACTTTTTCACGAGCCATAATATTATTATACCTTATTTTATTTTAAACAAAAATATATTATGGTATTAATTTTAGTTTATTTAAGCTCATATTTTTTTTTTAATTTAAAAATACTCCTCAACTACCAGGGTTATTTTCGTTTCTGGAGAAACACATAACATTTTATAATTTCCAAATAAGCTCATTTCATTAATCTAACAAGATATCTACTGACTACTAGCAAACGGTGTTTTGATAAACATATAACAGTCCACACAAGCTTAGTTTGTGATTTTATACAAATTATAAATTTAAATCGCGGAACACATAAAATTGATATGATTGGCACATGTGGCCTGGGGGCTATTGGTTGCAGGCCCCTGCACTAAAGCTCTATAAATAATGCTATTTTTACCACAACAAAATATGTAAAACTCAAATTAGTCAATTGTTGAGTTAGTATACACCAATGTACTCACAGTGCTATAAACCTCACAGTTTTTTCGCTTTTCAAGCTTTTCACAATTTTTAAGAAAAGTATTGCACATTACTTCTTTAAATTACTGTTATTTTGTCCAATTTTTCTAAACTGTAAAAAGGAGAATCTTAGGTGCAAATAATACGCCATTGGAAAAACAATAGCTCAATTTGGAATCTAAAATACCAGTAACACATTAAGTACATGATAATTAAATAAAAATAAATCTAATTAATTTGCTTATGAAAAACTAGTTGACTTTTCTTAACCTAGATAATTGAGTCTTTAACTTTAAATGATTCAGAAAATAATAATATGAACACATAAGACACGTATTTTTTAAATTACGAATATTATGATTAACATAAAATCAGTGGAATTTTGAAATTGCAAGATTTTAAATGAACTATATACTTAAATTTGATCACATTTACACATATGTCACATAGTACCTATATTATAGGGTAACGAATAACAACAATACATTATTATAATAAATTTATAATTAATGTTAATGAAATACCTATCTAGTCATTTTACTCACATAATGAATAAATTGTGATGTTATAAAATTTCTATAACTCTCACGTATCGTTTTGAGGACAATCATTATTGCGATCGACGAAATTGTAAACGTCTGAAATGTTGGGTAGGCACATGATTCGTCATACATATATGTAACTTCTTTACCCGTTTTGTTCATCAGTAATATTGAGTAATCTAATCATGTCTTCAAAATAATAGCATCACCAGTCTTAGTTAATTGGTATTGTAAATAGGGATTCCCCTTGGTTAGGATTCGCTAATTGCAACACCTCCGGAATAAACAAAAAGACATTCAAATTCTGTTTTTGTTTCTTCTAATTTACAAAACTAAATAATTTTAAAAACTATACACACTTATTGATAAAATGTATTTAATGAAAAATGTTATGGTCATTCTCATAATCCTAATGTAGTATCAAACCTATTCTGGACAAAAATTATCATAGACCGTAATTTCATCATTATTCTAGGTAAAAATTAAATTTAAAATAGAGACGTACCAGTAACGAAAATATGAAATCAACAAGAATAATTTAAACATTATATAAGTTATTAACTTTTAATTCAATACATTTTAATAAAAGTGACGTCTTATATTGATGACGAGAAATTAAACCACGATGAACACTTGCACATGGAAATAAAGTATTTAAATAAGTAGCCTGAAAATTTGTTTTCTTTCTTAAAAACCTCGTCAAATGTGACCATTGGTCCGACAGTGACTTCATTTAATACTTTGTTTTAGAATTATTACGGTATAAAATATAAACGTTTAAATTTGTTTACCGAAATTGTAGTACTTACACGTAAAATAAATTATACCTGCACCTAGTCTATTATATTCTTAAGCTACTAGTATTTATATGGTTAAACCCGTTTAAATAAAATCTACTATGGAAAAAATCTAAAGAAAATTGCTCAACCTCGTAGTTAATAAAAAGTATTAAATTCTGTTCGTTTTTGATTTTTAAATATAATTTATTATTATTATTATTATATTTGAAATATAAAATTTAATTATGATATTTTCATGTATCATATTCGATTTAACAGTGTAATAAGGAGGCCAGTGAAAAGTATTTCGTCAAGTTCCTATGAAAATAATTTAAATAAATTTCATAATGAAATAGTACCTTACTCACCATGTCACCATGTCATTATGTAGCCATCATGGTTATTTAAAAAAATAAAAAAATAACTATTCGACCAGAGTCATTTGTTGCCAAAATAATCCTTCCAAAGGGAAGTCATCCTTGTATTAGTATTATAATTATTAAACGTTGTTATTACAGGAGTGCGGGTGTGAGATTTTGATACTTCATTTTTCTGACTTATGTGTGAATTGTGAAAACCAAAAAAAAAATACACTATTTTGTCGTCACCGTTCGTTTTTTGGCTCCTCTTCTTGTAGCATCCTCTTGAGAATTTCGAAAAAAAGACATACCATGATCAGGGTTGGGGCATTTCCATATTATTTTTGATAAATTTTATTGTAAAATCAAGGTATTTTTATTTTTAAAATAAATCTGATTTGTGAATCTCAAACATCAAAGTGAAAATTTAATGCAAAAAACCTTTTCACGTTTTATAAATAGTTATAAAATATAAGTACTATCTTTTAGTTTTACATGCTTTTTACAAGGCTGGGCATTAAAAATTTAAAAAGTTAAATTACTTTTAACTAAGTTACTTAACTAAGGAGTTACTTTTTCACTTTTAACTTAACGAGTTATCTTTCTTACCTTATGCTTAATTAATATTATTGTCACGTTAAGTCAATTTTTCTCACGACCGTAGATTTAAAATATATTATATTTTGAAAAATTTTGTTTTATATATAAAAAAAATAAATTACTTTCGGAGTATCAAATATTATTTATAAATATGATAATTATTAAATAATAATTTACAATAATTTTAATATAATATATTATATACATGTTAGAAACAGAAAAGTTATAAGAATAATCGGGTCATTGATAAAAAAAAAAAACTATTTACTTAGTATCCCATACAAGTTTGTAAAATCATTAATTTTAATTAATGTAAATATAAACGAAAATGATTATTATTAATTATTATATTTGCATTCATTCATAGAATAATATTTAATATTCTATGTATTGGTAATTCGTTATATTCTAATAATTAATTTGGTAATAGTATAATTTAGTATAGTTGCGGAGAATAAGTTAAAAAATTCAGAAAAAATAATTACTTTGTTGGATTTAGTCATTGATTAGAGTATATAAGTACACACTACACATAAGTATAAAAGTACTTCAGCAATTATTTTTCATACATACATTTATTTAAAACCGTGTGACCTCTATCAAATTACTGTGGTATTTGTTAGCTTTAAAAAAGGTATAGTTTTTAATTTTATATAAAAAAAAAAGTACTTAACTGATTTTTAACTGTATCATGTTACTCATATTTTCTTGTTAACTTGTAACTTTTACAAGCTTCAAAAAAATAAAAGCAACTTAAAATTTTAAACCTAACTTATATTTTTATTTAATAACTTAACGAGTTGAATTGCCCAACCTTGGTTTTTTATTTGTTTTGCATTTTAATTAAAATTTAAGACTTAAAAAAAAAAATTAGATGGAGTTAAAATAATAACAAATTCACACTTTTTTCTTAAGGTGCTTATTACTTATAATAACTAGTCGCAAAATTCGTACGACACATTATTTATATTCAATAATTTAATTTTTACTTTTTCAAATGACAAATGTAATGTATTTCTTATTTCATGTCTACTACACAGTAAGTTGTAACGTCTCGTGTTTATGATTTTAATTTTCTTATCAATATTAAAAATAAAATAATTTGGCTAAAAAAAAATGTATCCAAGTATCAACCATTTTAATGGTTTTTAGGACTGGTACAATACACATATTAAACAATTAAAAAGATGTTTCCCGAACCCTGATCATAATACTTTTCGGCCCAAGGTCTTATAACCAGCCAGACACGTTTTGTCGTGTCTATTTCCCTCAACAGTGGCGTTTTCGGTCTTCCTGCTGTAGCCGTGGTAGTCGGTGTAGGCGGTGCAAAGGCGGCAAATATAAAAAATTAAACACAAATATACCATCGGACGACGATGATCCACCGGACTGGCTGTCCGGATCGGTTGATCGTGCTCAGTAGAAATAAATCAAACATTTCACGTCGCACCGTGATACATGCACCGGAGAAATATATCGGAAAGACGTTAGAGTTTTGACTGATGAAAAAAAAAAGCCTTAAAAGTTATGAATCGGCGTTGGATTTAATTTTTTTTCTTTTATACTAGGTCTTTGTCGTACTACTGAATAGACGTAAATAGAACATCGCGAGGTATAACATTATAGTTTATCGTCCACACAAAGCGAACGGAATCGTTCTGACGTGAGTACATAGAAATTAATTTACATGTGAACAATATTACAACAATTATTTATATTTCTCAACGGTGTCAATGTATTCAAGTACATGCGACGCGGCAGTTTGTAGTTTTGTCTGGTGAAACGCCATCGATAATATTATTATAATAATGTTGGTGCGACGAAAACATATTTCGATCGCCGCACAACATATATTATGTGTGCGATACTGTGTTTTGGCTTTTAATTATTGTTTTCTTATTTTTCTCGATTTCGTGAAATCTAACGATAATCGATTTTCCATACAAACGCAGGATCGCGTCATTATAATCATTATAGTATAATAAGCATACAATAATATTATATCGTTAAAAGGTCACGTATTCGGCGGGTATCCAATAACATTATGCGTACCACCGACGAACGAGGCATCTCCATTCTCCACCAATGTGTGGTTGGAGTCAACCGTTTGCGAATTTTACGACTTAAAGTTTAGGTAGGTAATCGTAATAGAGGCGTGTAAACTGGCATGCTCGTGTATACGACGACTTTTGACGATTTAGACGACTATCTACTCGACTTGACGAGTTGCCCGTGTGTCACACCATGCCACGATTAATAGTGAATATTATGCACAAGCTGGACATACGTCGTGTTCGATAAGCGATATTATTATTTTCAATACTGGCCAAACTGGTGAAAAATCTATGTCATTGTATTGTGCGGTTGTTGCACACATTATTATACTATTTAAATTTAAATCGATTGCATGGGCTTATAATCAAGACGAGTCTACATTTTAGTTCTCGGCAATTTAATATTAAAATATAACGGTACGCCGTGGTGGGTTGTGCAGTCGAGTTCGACGCACGCTGTTTAAACGTAAGAGAAAGTCCAACTATTTTGGAGCCTTTTTCCGAGAAGTCGACGATATTTCAAATAATTATTAAGAGAAAATCGCGCGTCCAGACACATTCGTCCGACGCTAAAATGCGTAAAATGCTTGAAAATCGATTGGATCACCTAAATCGAGCACACTGTACAGGTAAGTAAAATTAGTGATTTATTAAGTATGCGTTTTATATGTAGCCAGTGTTGAATGAATCACTAATTACGTGTATGTAAAACATAATTGTATTAAACTTAATGTATTTAACTCTCATTCAAGACAATTAGTATAATTATGATTGTAATCGTCATCGACACTGGTCCTCGCGTGTAGAAATGCACACTGGTCACGAGATTATATTAAAATACTTAAATTTAAATTGTCCCTGGATACTTGTGACTAAAAGAATTCTTATATTAAACATTATTGTACCTTGAAAATGACTCGACGAGAGTGTAGGGAAAAAATAACTTCTTACCCATTGTAGCATGTTCATGCGCTTATCGCACACTATCAACTCCAGCGGTTTGTCTTGGTCCATCTCGAAGTGTGCGCCCTTCAATAATCCACGTCTGTTTTTTTTCATAGCTGTACTCAAAGCGGCGATCAATGGCGGCCTGTAAAGACAATAAAATATAATAATATTATAATGATACGTTGCCTGCAATATGGTTTTACTGCCAATAGTAATAATTCTATTGTTATTATTAGAACCACTGCGAGCGGTAATGACGTGTTTGCTTGTCGGGTAAGTGTATAAAATCATGTACAAATCGTACCGACTATAATTATTCCTACTCACTGCTCAATGTTGCAAATTATTTGAGCATTGATATTCAAATTATTTGTCGAATATAGCTATAAGTTATTAGTTAACGAATAATAAATTATAAAGTGTAACAACTAACAAACAAATACTAATAGTATTACTTAAGTACTCCTACCTAGCACCTGTTAAGTGAATAATTTAAATTTACTTGTAATACTTGAGCTACTCAGACAACTTAACTGATTCAAAAATAAGGAAAGGTATGATAACAAATAAGCATACATTATAATAACTTTAAAAAAATAGTATTTAAAATTTGGCTCAAATATACTTATGTAATGAAAAATTTTAATAATATATCATATTATATTCAATTTATATTTGTTTCTGCTACACCACACCTGAGAGCTTGACGTACTAACTGATAATAATTATAATTCACTTCCAATTCGTTATGTCAACTTCGATTTTAAATGACCCAATAAACACACCGTATATAGTTTTGACTGGACGTAATTCACTATTTTTTTTCATCATTTCAATTATTTGACAAAACAACGATTCCTAGTTCTCTTTTTGTTACACTTAAATTAATTTAAGTCTTGTTTGAATTTTTACAGAACGTACCAAAAAATCTGGGAGTTTTGAGGGAGGATCGCGTACCTGATTGTCATTAGTAAGATTATTTGGATAATTAAACTATTATAAATACGAGATTTCGAATGGGTTACTGTAATTCAATGGCGTATATTTAAGTAGTAAATACCTATATATATTCTTGACACTACACAAATCACGTTAAATGATTGTATGTTGCCTATACAATAAACCTTGTACTCACGATAGTATATTTAAAAAAAAAAATTTAAAACACGAACAATGTGGTTGTCATAAAAGTGTTGTATATTACTCTTATCATAATACATTTTAAAAACGGTATGATAAATCATGGTTAGTGGTTTAACGATCTCTTCCTACGATATTAATTGATTGGCGTAATAATAAGAATATAATACGATGGCCGTCACATTAAACGTTTTGCCGTGTTTCATATTTTTGTTTTTATTTTTCGGGAATATAATATTTTGAAAACTTCCTTCAAAATGTCTAAAGCACAGTAATTATTCCCAGATTTATAAATAGAATCCATCATTATTGATTTCTATAAAAACGCAGCACGAACCTTGTCCAACATTCGTGCATTCTCAAAACGAGGTTACCGAAAACGAAAGATGAGGAGAATATAATGATGAGCCCCTATAACGTGACCGACGTGCTTATCAAAAACCACATCATAGTATGATGATACATTTTCTACGACGACATTATTATACTGAAGAATCATTTTTATATAGAACTAGATTGGTCGATTTCGGCGTCACGATTAGTTCCTACTGCTACTGCGGTTTGGTATCCAAACGTGTTTTTATAACTTTTCAAGATTATCGAAAACGTATCAATTGTTTTCGTTTTGTAATAATTAAAATGTGTGTTGTGAATATTATGTAAACAAAAATACAAAAAAGCACCTTCCAGTATGTTTATAGCCTTTTTCATTTAGTCGTCATCGATGCACGCATTATCGTCGTATAATAATAAATATGATAATAATTTAGTTCTCAAATTGAGGGAGCCGCAAGAGGACAGAGTACTACTTTAAAAATAAACTATTTTGAAGTACCTCTTCTAATTATATCATAATCAAAAATTAAAAATTTGGGTAGGCAAATTTTTTTTTATCGTTGTGTACCACCCTACTATATTCTCCCAATTCAAGCACTTTGGATACCAAATACCAATGCCATTATATACAACCGTAGTATAATATATCTATTGTATAGTAGTCGTTTGAGCATATTTGAGCTTATTATGATGTCTCTATATGAACATTTGTCATGAAATCACGTTGCAGGTACCTGCCTATAACATGATTTATGTTTGTGGGCCAAGGGGTTTCAAATCTACCAGGACGATCGGTTTCGATAAGTTAAGCTTTTCGAACCGTCTCATCAAGCTAACTTATGTTTTGACCCTGAACTCCAAGATCCTGTGCCAATGTGTGTATCTGATTTGTTATTGTGAAAAACTCGGTCAAATTCAACAATAATAATATAATTACTATGTTTATCTTTCGTACGATATAATGCTGTGAAACGATATAATAAGTTAATTGTTTGGACATTCTCGGTAGACTAAAAAAAAAAAATAAGCCTATGCCAGAAAAACTGAAAACGTCGAAGTAGGCCTTCACCTTGGCGACTCGACGGTTATGGTTTAAATCACAATAATAACACAGCGACACTGGCTTGTTGGTCGGTTGAGCGGAGCGAGACGAGTGCCCGCAACGACAATCGTGCCGCCTAGGCCCAGTGCAGCAAGTCTCTGCATATTATTATATCGTTTTGGTGTCATTATAATAATAAAATATAATGTGTCTCGTTTACTTATTTAACATTCGACGTTACTTTCTACTCTGTCCCACATAATATTAATCCCGCGACGGTATGACCATAATAATAATATATAATAATATTATAATATTATAGTGTTATACCGACTCGATATAGGCACGAGATCGTTATTGTTGAGCCGTCAGTCTGTTGTCTGTTTTCATTGTGTACATGTACGATTTTTGAATGAGCGTGTAATATTGTGCAGATCATAAATTTAGACGTAAAATCTTACTATTGCTCGCTTTAATTATTTGTTGCTGTTTGCTGTGCCAGAGAATTCATACTTTAAAATCATTTTTACTAGGGACGGGTCTCCCGAAGTGGAACGAGGGGGTGGCATTGTCTCCCTCTAGAAAGGTTTTTAGTTATGTTTTCCCAAAAACGTATTTTATATTTGTATTACCACTAGCTGATACACTTTGTTGCCCGTTAAAAATGCCAACTCAATATAAGACTCCGCTTGTGATAATGCGAACAGTATATTATCGAGTAGGCAATCCTGCACCTGCAGTGGATTGATGACCCCGATATAGGTGTGATGTATGAATAATATGTTTTTTTTTTTTTATCGAAGACACGGTGATGAGCGGCTATAAGTAGGTGCAACTCGCCACCTTGGTACCTAACCTAACCTTGGTAGGCAGTATGTTTTAGATCTACCTATATATTATTATGCAATTGTAACCTAATATTAATGTTAAAGAGTGTTCTTGATAAAAAAAAATGGCCATTTAGTTTTTAAATGATCACTGCACCCTCCATCCCATAGAAAAATGTCTGAGAACGCCCTCATTGGCTTATATTATAAGATTATAAAGCCGCATACCTATAAAAATTAAAATACGCAACGTCAGTTCTGACGTTTTTCCTCGTCAAGAGAGACTGATGAATATTAATTGCTCAGGCAGTATCTTATATGTTTTTATAAGCACAACAATGTGAACACACGTGGTTATACTTACGGTTTTAATCCACCCTCATCATTGAAGTTTAGGATTATGCTCAATTTAGTCATTTTCGTGCAGTTTATCGAATTCTTTTGGTAATAGCAATTCGGCATTCCGCCGCACGGCCATAAATCATTTACGGATATCGAGAAGACTGTTTTGGAGACGCCATTGTTGCTAACACTGCCTGTTAAATCTTGGCAAGTATATGACACGATCTAAACAATATAATATATGCAAACAAAACAAGCGTTGATTATACATGGCATGCGGTGAAGTATAGGATTTGACGACATTTCAAAGGTACAGTAAGAATAAGGTAGGTCCATCGAAAAAACTGTTTTCATTATCCTACAGAAACTGTCCTCCAAGCGCATTTATATTTGTATGATTGTTATGTTTTAAAACTTATTAAAAATATTTACTGTTAATAATTATATTATTATAGTTATATACTATTGTTTTTATTGAAAAAATAAAAAAGTATATTGACGTAAAATAATTTTTTTAACTAATTAGTCCCACAGAGGGGACAACCGTCAAATAAATTGATTTACATGGTCAGTTTAAAAAAACCGTTAATCGCCAATTCGAAGTTTGATATAATTATAATAATAAAATAATATTATTATGAAATGTCGTACAAGAATCAATCATTTTAAATTTTAATGACTTGGTGTTAAAGTAATAAGGTACTAGTACTTAGCATATACATGATAGGTATATGGTGCGTATAATTGGTGTTGTACAATCGACATGTGTTTTTTCCTAAAATTTTTTATTAGGCTATCTGTTATATCATTTTGAACAATGATAAGCTAATTTGATGTTAATAAATAAAATAAAACAATGACATGGAAAACAGAGTAGAGAAGCCTTGCAGTGGAGGTACTTCTACGTGAAATATAATGTCCACATGTCAGAGGCATATAATATGACATATTTATTATTACTATTGTTGTTGTCGGCACGTGAATATTGTTTTAGTCAAATTGCATCACATCGGTGCATAACGCTGAGCGTGGTCGCTTTCTTTCAGGGAAACGCGTTTCAAAACGAAATAGAGAAACACTTCGAAAATACGAGTTAGGACTCGTTGAGTAATAATCGGTAGAACGCCGAGGTATAGGTATAGGAAGACTATACACGGTTTATACCGTACACGGTTCGTGGGGATATCGAACTAAACTTGAAAATCGAAACGGTTAGAGTATGTTGTAGTAAATGGTTAAAATATATTTTTATGATGATACTTTTGTATATTTCTAACAAAATAGTGAAATTATTATACTATAATATAATATTATACCTTGTGTATTATGTTGGTGGTCTTTGATGATTTTTTTTTCTGTATGGTGTTTTTTCTGGCATGAACTTTTTTACGGGGTATATTTTTCTTGTTATAAGTTATACCTTAATTATTCATTAATATATATATATACATATACATACACCATGTACTTTTAATAATTATGAACTAATTTTGCTACATTGATTATTTTGATTATTTCAAATTTATTGTTCCTTCTTAATTTTACGAAATTTTGTGCAATTTATTTTTAAAGAAGGGTACGAAAATTCTCAACACAAGTCTTGGCTTAGTTAAAATAGAAAATTCTGAGAACACGGAAAATCAGTATTAGTTGCAGTTATTATCTCTTGTAATTCTCATAATTGCATTTTAAGGCACTTTTTGACTTTTGACAGCATTGAGCCAAACGTTTATCGCAAGCAATAAAAATAAAAACCAACTTAATTTCATACCTTCATCATAACTATTATCAGGAAGAAAATCAAACATATCATTTTGTATTGAAACCGTTTGGAGACCACACTGTTTCTTTTTCTCTTTCTCTTTTTCTCAACAAAGTCCATTTTGGATGACTGAAAAAAAAAACATTATTTTCATAAATATATATTAATTATTGATCATTTTTTCTTATTTAGAAAACATAATTTTCAAAGTATTATGATATTACCAAAATCAAACGAATGACAAATAATACTATGTTTAAAACGTTCAGCACACTATAATGAATTTATGATGAATTATTATGATGACGCTGTGCGTACCTATTGGTTATACAATAATAATATACATCTGATATCTAAATCAATACCAATTAATAATACAACAATAAAAGTAATGTAATAATAATAAACTATCATGATGTCGCGTTGTTTCGCAGCCAAACGATCTGTTTAGCGTCGGTGTGCGGGCGGCGACCGTGGACGAGACAATCGATGCCATAACGATTTAGGACTTTGAACTTGAACCGGGGTTTCCCGTGTACGCCTGACACGGATAATATATAATATCGTATTATATATATCGCGGGTACTTTCACGGCCGACTTTCTTCAGGCGTCGACGACCGGGCGGGAGAACGTTTTCTCCGTAACGTCGTTTACGTAAACGAGTGTGTGTGTGTGTGTGTGTGTGTGTGAGAGAGAGAGAGAGAGAGAGAGAAATTATTGAAGAAAAAAAACCGTCTGCGGCGGGGCGGCGGTGAGTACCGGCAATATAATAATCTGTAATATTATGCGAACGAACGTGGCAAACTCGGGTCGACGACCCGGTAGTAGATATCTAGTCCGCGAAATCCTCGATGATGACGACGAGCGAATAGTGTCCCTCCGCGATCCGTACGCCCGCGTTACCACAGTGATAATTATTATATTCATTGATGACGGAGATGACGATGACGACGATGATCATCGATTGATTGATTCATGATGATGATGATGATGATGATGATGATGATGATGATGATGATGATGATGATACACAAGAGTAATAATGATGTGATTATAATGATGATAATAATATTATTATAAATACGCATGTATACATGTATTATGCTAATGTGCGATATGTGTGACGATAGAGTGCTATGGAATTATGTTATCATCTGTACGAGAGACCATAATATAATAAGCGTTTCCTATTTAAAATAACCGATGCACATGCGATTTATTACACGACTTCGCGGTCACTTTATAATAATATAATATTATACGACGATGATAATACACAGGTAATTCCGTATACGGACCGAGCGAACGGCGATTATTATTTTCGTTTGGCACGTATCTACCCCCACACCGTTGGGCATATCATTTCGTAGAGAATACTGCATTCGAGTCTCGATCACTCGAAAACCTCGATATAACTTGAATTTTTTATTGTCCCCTTAAGCTTGTTTTCAAGTTGAGTTTGAGGTGCAAACAAGTTTCTGATACACAAGTCGAATTTATACTTTTGTTCCCCTTGAAATTCGAGTTATCGAGACTCGACTGAAATAACATTTATTTCGATTATTTTACGTGAAAACTGACGGGGCGTCATCTCGAATATTGCGGGAGATCAACCCCAGACGATCTTCAACAATAATCGGGGGTTGCATATCAATCAAAACCTATTAGGATTACTAGTTATTTCGGGTGATAGACGTATTTGGATGCTGTTCAAACACTGGAATAAAACATTTTAAAAAAAAAGGTTGATTGTTAATTATGCTAGGCAATATTTGGGTTAAAATATTATGAATTTGGATATATGTTCGCTGGGTTAAAATCCGAGAAAAATAGAAAAAGTCATCAGGTACGTGACGTAAATTTTTTACATCACATAAGGAAGGAATTATTTAGGTATCATCAAAATAACTTAGTACCCACACTACTTGATAATATATGTGCCTATATAATTGCATTTAATGATTAATAACTATTTAATAATATTATTCATCTAAATAATTGTTATTTTTTCAAATTGTTATACACATTTGTAAAATAAAAAAAATGTCCTGGTTTATTCGGGTTAACCGAGAAATGTTTTATTCAAATTTCGGATAACTTGGGGGTTTTTAGAAAAAATAATCGTTCTGGTTATATCACGGGTTTTGTCATGGGTTTTTAGGCGTGTTTCGGGTTCAGGGCGATTCTGATGCAAAACCCTAACATATATTATGACTCGATTTTTGCAATTGTGCGCGAATTATAATAGGAATGCAGTCTTCGTCGAGTCGAACTCGAAAAAAAAATTAAATTACCCAATTTATTTTTCACATCGATTTTGTTCAGTTTGGAGGTGAATACCTAATGACGGTTAATAATTGTAATTGAACCTTTTAAATATAGGTTCGAAGCGCCGTTTACCGTTGATCCCATATGATTATAATATTTAATATACCGATTAAAGACGTCTTGTCATAACCTACACAATAACTATGTTGAAATATTATTATATTATACCGCTCGATAACGATCACAGTTGGCAGTGAAATTATGTCAAAATGATTTGAAAATCGATTCAGAACCACGCGACGGCAAGACGAGTAACAACCTGTAACCTGCTCCGGTCCACGACGGATGCGCCGACGTCATAACCGGCACATTGCACGTTTAGGGGGACATCGAGACGGTGTCGTCTCGTATACCGTATGCAAATACGTGTAGGTATACATATTATTATTATTATTATTGTAATGCGACGACGGAAACAATACAAACATTGTCGTTTCCGTCCGGTCGAAAACGGTCCCGTAGAAGATGATATGTAACATAATAATAATAATATATAATATCTGCACATAACATTATATACATTGTTATAGTACCTACGCGAACCGTGCACGATGACGTGGCTCGCGTATTGTGTTCCGGTTGTGCGTATTTTTTTCCGCTTCTCCACCTCCTCCTTCTGCTCGTCTATTCCTCGTCGCTCATTGACTCATATTCCTTCTCCTTCTCCTTCTTCTTTTTCTCCTTCTCATTCTCCTCCTTCTTCTTCTCTTACTCCTCCATTTCGTACATCTCCTACTCCTCGCGAGTTCGTCTTCCACCACCGCCCTGGGTACTCGGCTTCTCTCCCCCCGAAACGGGGTCAAACGCGGATCGGATCGGTTGCGGACCGCCGCCCGAGAGAAAGACGGTCAACGACCTTAACCGGGATATGTGACGCGAACGGCGGCGAGTTCACGAAACGCTATTATTAGGTGTGTGTGTGTGTGTGTGTGTGTGTGTGCGTACAGGCCGACGAGTATCGTAATACTTTCACCGGAGTAGGTGAAATTTCTTATATTATTCTATTTTTTTGCCGACGACGATTTTTTTGAAATCTTTATTTTCTTAGGAACTCGCGAGCGTTACACTTTTGCGTCCCCGCCGCCACCGTCGGCCGTAGGTTCGATGACGACACCAAAAAATCGTAAAATTTTCGACGGCACCGTGCACTACACGAGAGATCGTGAGTTGTACCACCCTACTCGTACATAATACGTCATAACGGGCGAAAACCCGTTCGTCGCGGACTAGTAAATGTAAAATAATAATTACAATATTGTAATGTATTATTACAGTGATAAATATTATACTGCCGACGTCGTACGATTCGCTTCCTGCTAGTAGTCGAGGTTTTTTTTTTTAAATTTTGGGTTTGGTTGCATACCAGTATTTTTTTCCTCGTCGTCGAATATGTATAAGTAGGTACTTACATCAGCCAAGTAGTATTTTAAGTGTAATGCCAACGACATCGAAGAGCCAAAGAGTAAATATTCAAAAATGTTTAGGTTCTCGAAAACTTATAACGACCCGAATGCCGTTTCTGCCTGCTGTGGGTTAGGTCAATTTTGGTGGTCAATTTTAACGAAACGATTAAGACATAATAATGATGTGGCAACTATAATTAAAAACATTTTCAAAGTTACATTACATTATATTATATTATATGGGTACCTATGATAGTCATTAGTCAGTTTAGGTACCGTTATTGGTATATTAGGTATATTATATAGGTTATTAAATGTTGAGCAACCGCGAAATTATGTATGGGAAAAATATTGCTTCACACCAAGTGTTTACACGATTTAATAATATCGAATACTCACCCATATAATATATTACAACTGGATAGCTTCAGAGTCGGCCAACGTGAAAATAGTATAGTTATTACAATCCGATAAAATAATAACTTGACCTGCAGTCGAGGTATACAAACTATATGATAATTCAATAATAACTATAATGTTATATTAAATAACAACTCATACCGCGGTATAATAACTTTTCCACGGCGAAGTGAACTGGCAGAATTTCTCCCCTCTGCGCGCTAATTATAATGCATATACATCATTGACTACCTGTTAGAAGACATTACGCAAATAATAATAACATATACCTGCTAACACACATAACAAATCGCCCCGAAGACGACGGCGACGATCTTAATATTCCATTTATAAACTACTATAACGAGCCATCGGTCAATGTACCTAATGTCCTAATCATTATTAGGTACATGTAGGACTGGGGTTTGATGCAATGTCATTTTTTTTTCTGTTGTCTGAAAACATAATTTATAGTTACGTGTACTTACTAACACTGATTATTTTAATGTAATTTTCACTCCGCATTTTTCAAGACATTTTTAATTTCTTCTAAAAATATTAAAAATATTTTAATGTAGAAAGATACATTGTGTCAACATTTTGTTGGTCGAACGTGAGTTAAATAATAACAGTTATTTTTAATTATACTGCACAACACGTTTCCCGAGTAAACTCATTCATGGATTATACTTTGCCCGGTAGTTAAACCTGATCAACAGCAAGACCAATCTATTTAATTGAAATATTAGTATTGTGTACCTATTTTATTTATGACATTACTATGTAGCCATAATATATAGGTATACTATACCGATTTATATATACATAGGTACATATTATGATAATCCGAATAATCACTTCGGTGTTCCGAATCATAATGCTCTTAGAGGATTAAAAAAAATAACGTCGTGGTACAGTTTTTCACGGATAGACATGTTTTTGACTTTGTTTTTTTTTTGACGTCAGCTGGAACATTATACATTTTAGTAGAGGTATCTCCACCATGCGTGTCCGACGTATATCACAAATATCATGACGATGTCGATAATAACAATAATGTGTACCGTCGATGTTAGGTTATACGGTAAACACGAAATGTACCCAAAACATTATATTATTATTGACCGCGTATCGTCAGTGGAGCTATTTTGACCTGCTCAATTATTTGGAACGCGTCGAGATCAGTGGGACGATGCGGAAAAAAAAAGCATATCGCGTATTACGACCGACAAGAATATTCGGCTGGCCGCCTTACGAGTTACGACGTTATAATAAACATTACATTTTGTAGACTCCGGAAGAGTGGGTTTATTATTATTATTATCGATCGTAACGCGTGGGTTTACAAGCCGATTATTTTTTATATCCCAAAAAGCATTAACTTTTTTTTCAACTTTTTTTTCACATTAAACGGAAAGATATTGTTAAACAACATTTCCAAAAAAAAAAAATGTTATGTTTTACACTTTTTATTTCTCTGAACGCAGCATACGTTTTTAATTTCACACTCTTAAGTTGAATATTTTCCTGTGATCAATATTATAGAAATAACGAATTTCGAAGGAGTATTGTTATAGTTACTTATTGATATTAGTAGACTGCAATATTTAAATTTTGGTTAAATGGAGTGGCGCTGGAGTCACCCGCTAAAGGTTGGTGCATTATTTCGCTCATCAAAACTTGAAATACTAATATAACCTACCTATATCTTTTAAATTAGATTTTATTTGTCCGTCTTACACCAGTTTCGACCCCGTTACAGTTTCCATTTCTTGCCCCGCGCAAGAGTAATCCTCCTGTAAGTTAACTTCTGAGTCCCGGTCTCTTCCGAGCACGTCATTTTGCATCTTTCTTTAATCAAATTAAATATAGTTCTGAGCATGACTAGGTATTTATTGAGATTATTGTAAGTCGCGTATATGGATTGGGTATACTGATTTATATCAAATCTCAAATGTAATTTTATATGATGTTCATAAAGCCACTGTAATTATTCAACTAGTCTCACTATTGTCCGTATGATGAAACTGACCAATAAGGACCCAAAATTCCTTAGTAATTAGTGTAATTATTATTGTCTGTTCATTCTTAAATATTTGTAATTTTATTGTTAATTATAATTTAATACATGCAATGCAATTTAATTGAGCTAATATAATGTATAAATAAATAAACAAACTTTTTTGTACTTAATGATTATTGCTATATTATGTTATTATTGTTATTATTGATACTGCATATTATATTATCATCATTATATGAATTGTATAAATTGTGTTTTATGAATTTTATCCGTATGAATTGGCTTCGTAATAATAAATCAAATCATTAATTATTAATCAACTACTTACTAGATATTAGTTTGAAATTTGATTTTTAATCATTGAAATCTTCAAAAAATTATTTCATTTGTGAATACGAAATCAAAAATGCATATGCTGTTCAAGGCGAGCAACGATGCAGATGAAAACATAGTATATAAATACAATTTATATTCAAACATGTTGTTTTATAATGACTTCAAATTATGTAAAAAGTATTTCCAAAAACGTTGCCTAATAATTTTCGAAAAATTAGCGTTTAGCTTTAAAAGAATCACCTTGTATGTTTATAATATGATACCAGTTACAGGTGTATTACATTAATGACGTGTGCGTTTCGAGTGTGGAATTTATGAGGTTATTGCCTAACAGCGAAAATGTTTTGTACCCAAATTCCAAACACTCGCGACGGACGTTTCTGGGTCGGAGGTACAAAGATAATATTATAAATATTATAATACTTATGTTTACGAATTATTTACGATTTGTATCCGACACGTCGTACCCACCTATACAGTAATATTGTATTTTTATCGACATGTAATGTTGTATATATATAATAGAATTTTGTATGAGACGTCCGAGAATGGCGTTGGAAAGGGCACGTGGCATCATTATTATTGCACTGGTTTTTCGAAATTCTACGGATTATTCGCAACAAGTATTTTACAACGAAACAGTATTTAAGCTCTGAATTCCGAAATACTCGACCCTCGAAAATTGTTTAGACGTTTTTTCACGTTACGAATATTATTGCAAAGAATCACATCGGAATTTGCATTAAGACTGAAAATAATACGCGTTGCGCTTTTCTCAACATAATTTCGTACACATTTTTGAATTTTTCTGGATAATTGCGTCAAATAAGGGCTATGGAAATGCTCACACAAATAATCACTTTAACGTTAAAATACAAATGCCAACGGAAATCCGACTTACGATTAGAATACTAATATTTCATTTCATTTCATCTCAAGATTTCAGCGAACAAAATTTTAGGCATTTTATTTATTTTTAGTGTGACAACAGGTCAAATAAAGTTGATATTGTTATACATAAATTCACATAACAAATATGCTAATTCTCTCTAATTAAACTGTATTAATTATATAACAGGTACTTGTATTGTTACATTAATGAAAATAATGTATTGTCACTTGTTTAATGAATATTATAACACATTATCAAGGGGTGATATATCAACCATCAAATCGTTATCATTATTAATTCAAATTTTGATTTTCAGAATTTTCTAGTACACTTAAAAATTATATCATAATTTTCAAATGGGTAATTTGATTTTTATACCATCATTTTATAGGGTCTGTCGACGATACAAGCTTCTTTTTTTCAAATTAAAATCACCCATTTTTACAGCTCATTGTTAAGCACGAGNTAATGACGGTTAATAATTGTAATTGAACCTTTTAAATATAGGTTCGAAGCGCCGTTTACCGTTGATCCCATATGATTATAATATTTAATATACCGATTAAAGACGTCTTGTCATAACCTACACAATAACTATGTTGAAATATTATTATATTATACCGCTCGATAACGATCACAGTTGGCAGTGAAATTATGTCAAAATGATTTGAAAATCGATTCAGAACCACGCGACGGCAAGACGAGTAACAACCTGTAACCTGCTCCGGTCCACGACGGATGCGCCGACGTCATAACCGGCACATTGCACGTTTAGGGGGACATCGAGACGGTGTCGTCTCGTATACCGTATGCAAATACGTGTAGGTATACATATTATTATTATTATTATTGTAATGCGACGACGGAAACAATACAAACATTGTCGTTTCCGTCCGGTCGAAAACGGTCCCGTAGAAGATGATATGTAACATAATAATAATAATATATAATATCTGCACATAACATTATATACATTGTTATAGTACCTACGCGAACCGTGCACGATGACGTGGCTCGCGTATTGTGTTCCGGTTGTGCGTATTTTTTTCCGCTTCTCCACCTCCTCCTTCTGCTCGTCTATTCCTCGTCGCTCATTGACTCATATTCCTTCTCCTTCTCCTTCTTCTTTTTCTCCTTCTCATTCTCCTCCTTCTTCTTCTCTTACTCCTCCATTTCGTACATCTCCTACTCCTCGCGAGTTCGTCTTCCACCACCGCCCTGGGTACTCGGCTTCTCTCCCCCCGAAACGGGGTCAAACGCGGATCGGATCGGTTGCGGACCGCCGCCCGAGAGAAAGACGGTCAACGACCTTAACCGGGATATGTGACGCGAACGGCGGCGAGTTCACGAAACGCTATTATTAGGTGTGTGTGTGTGTGTGTGTGTGTGTGTGCGTACAGGCCGACGAGTATCGTAATACTTTCACCGGAGTAGGTGAAATTTCTTATATTATTCTATTTTTTTGCCGACGACGATTTTTTTGAAATCTTTATTTTCTTAGGAACTCGCGAGCGTTACACTTTTGCGTCCCCGCCGCCACCGTCGGCCGTAGGTTCGATGACGACACCAAAAAATCGTAAAATTTTCGACGGCACCGTGCACTACACGAGAGATCGTGAGTTGTACCACCCTACTCGTACATAATACGTCATAACGGGCGAAAACCCGTTCGTCGCGGACTAGTAAATGTAAAATAATAATTACAATATTGTAATGTATTATTACAGTGATAAATATTATACTGCCGACGTCGTACGATTCGCTTCCTGCTAGTAGTCGAGGTTTTTTTTTTTAAATTTTGGGTTTGGTTGCATACCAGTATTTTTTTCCTCGTCGTCGAATATGTATAAGTAGGTACTTACATCAGCCAAGTAGTATTTTAAGTGTAATGCCAACGACATCGAAGAGCCAAAGAGTAAATATTCAAAAATGTTTAGGTTCTCGAAAACTTATAACGACCCGAATGCCGTTTCTGCCTGCTGTGGGTTAGGTCAATTTTGGTGGTCAATTTTAACGAAACGATTAAGACATAATAATGATGTGGCAACTATAATTAAAAACATTTTCAAAGTTACATTACATTATATTATATTATATGGGTACCTATGATAGTCATTAGTCAGTTTAGGTACCGTTATTGGTATATTAGGTATATTATATAGGTTATTAAATGTTGAGCAACCGCGAAATTATGTATGGGAAAAATATTGCTTCACACCAAGTGTTTACACGATTTAATAATATCGAATACTCACCCATATAATATATTACAACTGGATAGCTTCAGAGTCGGCCAACGTGAAAATAGTATAGTTATTACAATCCGATAAAATAATAACTTGACCTGCAGTCGAGGTATACAAACTATATGATAATTCAATAATAACTATAATGTTATATTAAATAACAACTCATACCGCGGTATAATAACTTTTCCACGGCGAAGTGAACTGGCAGAATTTCTCCCCTCTGCGCGCTAATTATAATGCATATACATCATTGACTACCTGTTAGAAGACATTACGCAAATAATAATAACATATACCTGCTAACACACATAACAAATCGCCCCGAAGACGACGGCGACGATCTTAATATTCCATTTATAAACTACTATAACGAGCCATCGGTCAATGTACCTAATGTCCTAATCATTATTAGGTACATGTAGGACTGGGGTTTGATGCAATGTCATTTTTTTTTCTGTTGTCTGAAAACATAATTTATAGTTACGTGTACTTACTAACACTGATTATTTTAATGTAATTTTCACTCCGCATTTTTCAAGACATTTTTAATTTCTTCTAAAAATATTAAAAATATTTTAATGTAGAAAGATACATTGTGTCAACATTTTGTTGGTCGAACGTGAGTTAAATAATAACAGTTATTTTTAATTATACTGCACAACACGTTTCCCGAGTAAACTCATTCATGGATTATACTTTGCCCGGTAGTTAAACCTGATCAACAGCAAGACCAATCTATTTAATTGAAATATTAGTATTGTGTACCTATTTTATTTATGACATTACTATGTAGCCATAATATATAGGTATACTATACCGATTTATATATACATAGGTACATATTATGATAATCCGAATAATCACTTCGGTGTTCCGAATCATAATGCTCTTAGAGGATTAAAAAAAATAACGTCGTGGTACAGTTTTTCACGGATAGACATGTTTTTGACTTTGTTTTTTTTTTGACGTCAGCTGGAACATTATACATTTTAGTAGAGGTATCTCCACCATGCGTGTCCGACGTATATCACAAATATCATGACGATGTCGATAATAACAATAATGTGTACCGTCGATGTTAGGTTATACGGTAAACACGAAATGTACCCAAAACATTATATTATTATTGACCGCGTATCGTCAGTGGAGCTATTTTGACCTGCTCAATTATTTGGAACGCGTCGAGATCAGTGGGACGATGCGGAAAAAAAAAGCATATCGCGTATTACGACCGACAAGAATATTCGGCTGGCCGCCTTACGAGTTACGACGTTATAATAAACATTACATTTTGTAGACTCCGGAAGAGTGGGTTTATTATTATTATTATCGATCGTAACGCGTGGGTTTACAAGCCGATTATTTTTTATATCCCAAAAAGCATTAACTTTTTTTTCAACTTTTTTTTCACATTAAACGGAAAGATATTGTTAAACAACATTTCCAAAAAAAAAAAATGTTATGTTTTACACTTTTTATTTCTCTGAACGCAGCATACGTTTTTAATTTCACACTCTTAAGTTGAATATTTTCCTGTGATCAATATTATAGAAATAACGAATTTCGAAGGAGTATTGTTATAGTTACTTATTGATATTAGTAGACTGCAATATTTAAATTTTGGTTAAATGGAGTGGCGCTGGAGTCACCCGCTAAAGGTTGGTGCATTATTTCGCTCATCAAAACTTGAAATACTAATATAACCTACCTATATCTTTTAAATTAGATTTTATTTGTCCGTCTTACACCAGTTTCGACCCCGTTACAGTTTCCATTTCTTGCCCCGCGCAAGAGTAATCCTCCTGTAAGTTAACTTCTGAGTCCCGGTCTCTTCCGAGCACGTCATTTTGCATCTTTCTTTAATCAAATTAAATATAGTTCTGAGCATGACTAGGTATTTATTGAGATTATTGTAAGTCGCGTATATGGATTGGGTATACTGATTTATATCAAATCTCAAATGTAATTTTATATGATGTTCATAAAGCCACTGTAATTATTCAACTAGTCTCACTATTGTCCGTATGATGAAACTGACCAATAAGGACCCAAAATTCCTTAGTAATTAGTGTAATTATTATTGTCTGTTCATTCTTAAATATTTGTAATTTTATTGTTAATTATAATTTAATACATGCAATGCAATTTAATTGAGCTAATATAATGTATAAATAAATAAATAAACAAACTTTTTTGTACTTAATGATTATTGCTATATTATGTTATTATTGTTATTATTGATACTGCATATTATATTATCATCATTATATGAATTGTATAAATTGTGTTTTATGAATTTTATCCGTATGAATTGACTTCGTAATAATAAATCAAATCATTAATTATTAATCAACTACTTACTAGATATTAGTTTGAAATTTGATTTTTAATCATTGAAATCTTCAAAAAATTATTTCATTTGTGAATACGAAATCAAAAATGCATATGCTGTTCAAGGCGAGCAACGATGCAGATGAAAACATAGTATATAAATACAATTTATATTCAAAAATGTTGTTTTATAATGACTTCAAATTATGTAAAAAGTATTTCCAAAAACGTTGCCTAATAATTTTCGAAAAATTAGCGTTTAGCTTTAAAAGAATCACCTTGTATGTTTATAATATGATACCAGTTACAGGTGTATTACATTAATGACGTGTGCGTTTCGAGTGTGGAATTTATGAGGTTATTGCCTAACAGCGAAAATGTTTTGTACCCAAATTCCAAACACTCGCGACGGACGTTTCTGGGTCGGAGGTACAAAGATAATATTATAAATATTATAATACTTATGTTTACGAATTATTTACGATTTGTATCCGACACGTCGTACCCACCTATACAGTAATATTGTATTTTTATCGACATGTAATGTTGTATATATATAATAGAATTTTGTATGAGACGTCCGAGAATGGCGTTGGAAAGGGCACGTGGCATCATTATTATTGCACTGGTTTTTCGAAATTCTACGGATTATTCGCAACAAGTATTTTACAACGAAACAGTATTTAAGCTCTGAATTCCGAAATACTCGACCCTCGAAAATTGTTTAGACGTTTTTTCACGTTACGAATATTATTGCAAAGAATCACATCGGAATTTGCATTAAGACTGAAAATAATACGCGTTGCGCTTTTCTCAACATAATTTCGTACACATTTTTGAATTTTTCTGGATAATTGCGTCAAATAAGGGCTATGGAAATGCTCACACAAATAATCACTTTAACGTTAAAATACAAATGCCAACGGAAATCCGACTTACGATTAGAATACTAATATTTCATTTCATTTCATCTCAAGATTTCAGCGAACAAAATTTTAGGCATTTTATTTATTTTTAGTGTGACAACAGGTCAAATAAAGTTGATATTGTTATACATAAATTCACATAACAAATATGCTAATTCTCTCTAATTAAACTGTATTAATTATATAACAGGTACTTGTATAGTTACATTAATGAAAATAATGTATTGTCACTTGTTTAATGAATATTATAACACATTATCAAGGGGTGATATATCAACCATCAAATCGTTATCATTATTAATTCAAATTTTGATTTTCAGAATTTTCTAGTACACTTAAAAATTATATCATAATTTTCAAATGGGTAATTTGATTTTTATACCATCATTTTATAGGGTCTGTCGACGATACAAGCTTCTTTTTTTCAAATTAAAATCACCCATTTTTACAGCTCATTGTTAAGCACGAGAGTTTTTCGAAATTCGAGTAGTGACAATGGGCAGTTTTTCTATATTATTAAACTCTGTTTAGGAAGGATTAATAGTCTTGCATAATGTCTACTTAGTAAATAAAATATATGTAATATTTTAGTGTAGCCTTTATTATTGTTAACAACATTTAACTAATAATTGTTACAATATTATAGTCAATTAGATAGTATTAATATAACTGAAACTGATAGACAATCATAAATGATAAATCACATGCACATTGAAAACCCGAGATCATGAACATTGTACTTTATTTAAACTACTTAATTATTTAAATTTATTTATATGCATAGACATTAGATATTATAGAATCATATAAGTATTATGTTTATAACAATAAATAGTATAGAAACTGCTTTTGTTGTTCGTAAGAAATGTGTGTATCGTTACAGTATACTCGTTAAATGGCATAAAAAAAAAATCTAAGTTTTTGAACTTAAATTTGACTTTATGGTCATAAAGTAGACGTAACTAATCCAAAAATCAGAATTTGAATGAGCATTAAACGAGCATAGTTAAAGGGAAAAAAATTGAAGGGAATGCTTAGTGAATCACACAGTTTAATCGCAAAGGAATCATTAAATTACTTATGTATTATATAGTGAAAATTTGTACGATACTTCCCTTATCTTAAATAATAATATTTACATATTAGTATGTACCTACTATAAAATATATGGCTGACATGACACAAGCTGCAGTTTTATACCAAGTACCAAATTATTTAATTATGTTTTTTATCAGCTTTAGTGGTTTTTACGATCATATTATTACATACCTAGGTAGGATTTATTTTATCAATTAGTCGGCTGAAGATTATGGGTCTTATTTTATTATAAGACAAACAAAACTATATCTGACTTTTTCATGATTTGGTTTTTCGGCTTCACATAATCAGTTAAAAAAATGCATTTACACCCTTGAAATGAATATCACACATCTAACAATACACTTGATACTAGCGTAGTCGAAAAAAAGACAAATGTTCATGGAAAAACCCATGACGAAAGAAAATAATGTTATGTAGTAAGTATCTGCCCTAAATCCTAGTAAATCTAATTGTTTTACTCAAAATTTCACATTTAAATTATGAAAATTGTATGCATTACTTATTAGTTATTACTTATTAGTTACTACGTAATGCCGATTGCACACTTCAGTTTAATGAAAATCACCAAATTTAATTAATTATAGTTTTAAGTACATGATTAATCTCTATACGCGTTTGTTGAGTGGAAATTAATTACATTTTCAATTGTATGTTTTTACAGTACCTACTGTTCATTTCATACAATATAATTAATAATCATGACTCGATTCTTGAGCTATATTTATTTTACATCGTTATAATTATGACTAATAGCAGGTATACACTGTGTGATCACCTCGCTTGACAACCCCTCGACACAAAACAAACGAGGAAATTTGTGAAAACGAACTTGTTAAACACACCAGTTGATTGGTATTTTTAACAAAATCTAAATTTAAAAAGAACTGCAAAATTTAAAATAACTTTTATCAAGTTGTAAATTTTAACAACGCTATTGACAAAATTTGAAATTCTACCTCATGACTATTGAGTTATTGTCATTATAAAAAATCACTTGATCCAATGTCAATGCTGAAATATCGTTGCAACTTTCCACGACAATTTACATTTGATTACTAAAGATTTATTTTTAGGCGTTTGATATAGGCAAAATAATATCAGTGTTCTCTGTGTCACATTTTTAAAATGATACAAACCGTAGTAAGCGTAGTACAATAAAACTTATTAAACTATAGCACACACCGGTTGCCTGATTAGTGATTATAAGTTTATGGGCACTACATTCAAACGTGTCCCATTGAGATTAGTTGCTTTAATAGTATTATTTAATTGGATTCATAAAACAATAAATCTACACATGAGTGAAAAATGTCAATTTTTCGTCAAAAATATTGCACAGAAAATTAATCTGGTAGACATAAATTCATACAGGTGTTAAATATGTATATCTAATAATATATTTGTTTTTTCTTTTCTTATATAAAAGTAACTAAAAACTCAAAATCCACTATTGGTGCGGACAGCGAATACTTGAATAACAACCGTGAGATTTAAGTTAAGGCTGCACATAATATGTAAGTATGTAATTAAACATGTACCTACAACAATCAATCATTTAGGACTGTTAGTTACCTATCGAAATCGGGAACATAAATTTCGGTGTTTATCACTACACCATTTGTGGATTTATTATATTATTGAGAACAAAATACGATCTCTTAGATTATCATAACAACTCACTGCGGGAATCTTCGGTAAAAAATGTTTGCATTAAAACTATTTATAAAGTCTGTTTCGCCGTACTTGATGTCAAACCTACCCGATTCCCCAACACGAGTTTGTTATTATAATCACCAACTATATTATATGGTTAATGGAAATTGGAAATTCAACTTTTAAAATACCTACATAAATCAGCTTTTTTAAATTAGCTGTCTCAAGTTTTCGTGAAATACGAAGTTGGATAATAATGTATGGATATCATTTTTTTTTCATTTCATGTTGTTGTAGATATAACATGGTATAAATACAATGTATGAATGAAATTAATAATTGTAGTCCTCAATTTAAACAGTTAAGATTTTTATATGGAACTAAAAAAACTAAATATTAACGGAAAATAAATTATCGATAAAGACAAACATGGTGAGATACCCTACACCTTAAAGACCATAAAGTATAAACAAAATAAATTATATTTACATTTTATATCATGTTTGGGTATTTATTTTCAGATGTACAAAGAGTAAAAAGAGAATGTAATTTATCAGTCGTTTCTACGGGAAGGAAACTATTGAAATAATCGCAGCTATACTCCGTTTTTAAGGAAATTGGCTTAATGATTTATGTGATTCAAAAAAACAATTACTCTTGTCTTGAAATATAATAGATGGAAAAATTTAGAAATTGTAAATTTGTTTTAAATTTCATTGTTCGAGAAATTCAGAATTTGTGACAAATGGTTAAATTATTGAACTATATGTTTGATAAATCACTTTTTCGATAATTTAAAGAAATATAACACTCAGGTATGTATTTTTTAAATTTAAATAATATAAATTGTATTATCTATAAGTAGATATGCTTAGGAATTTCAATAATCAGAATTTGAATAAATGCAAATAGAATACACACTAAAAGTTGGATGAGAATACTGCATAACCATGACTCTGTATAAAAATGTAATAAATAATCTAATATAAGTTATAACACAGTTGTTTGGTGACGAAAATAAAGTTGTTTTTGTATATAAATTTACATGATTACCTATACTTTTATAGTTTTACAGTCATAAATTAAAGGACAGCTGAGAAAGAGAGAAGACGTTCGTAGTTTAGAAACAGAGACTTTTTAAAATGTTTCAAAATGAATAGATCAATAGTATTTTTATTTTGTTTTATTTTATTTATTCAATTATTTAAGCGGCAGTTTTATTAGTAGACAACAAATAATATAATATTAAAAAAATAATAAAAATCAGTTACAAAGCGCCTACCTAAAATAATTGTACTTATTTAAATTATCAATATGATTATCCTCACAGGTTTTATCATAGTTACTAGTGAAATGGGAAGGATCAACAACTTCTTCTAAAATAGTGAGAAGGAACAAGCTGCAATATTCGATAATGTGTCGTTGGTAGTAAGTCCAACGAACAACTGAGTATTATATGAAAGACAATCATATAGTATTATTATTGATACAAGATCGTTTTTTGGGTGCACTATACTTATACCTCCTCAGTTTACGCTAAAAGTAGAAACTCTAAAAATGAAAGGCGTCTAGCAAGAATTAATGACGTATGTACTACTACTGCTGTGCACATGGAATGTTCAAAAATTTGGCGTTGTAGGTAAAAAGCTAAAACTAAAATAGTTCATTGTTTAGTGTATGATATCGCGCGTATTTGGCACTCGCTCGCTCACGCGAAAACATCAATCGGAGTGCTGCGAAATGCCGATACGCGATGGAACGCGGGGGAGGGGGGGGGGGCAAACAATTCCGTTGCACAGAGCAAACAACACTGAAATAAAACGATGAATGCCTAGAATAAAGAAAAAAAAATCCGATGGAATATTGTTGGAAAAAAATCTCGTCGGCTAGTCACACTAGTGAAGTCTGCAGCTGTGATTGGCCGAAGTATTATACACGTCAATGTGTGATTGACCGCCCGCCCCGAAGTCGGGACCTATTCGTAAATCGCTTAGATAATATTATTAATAACATGAACGCACGCGTCACTTTAATACGTACATATATATTACTATTATATTATAGATGTATTTATTATAATTTGTTGGAATAACGAAAAAAATACAAATCGTCCAGAAACGATTCAATACGCCAAACCGGGTACCTACTGCAGCTGTTTAGATAATAAATTACAAACATAACGTTAATGCGATGCAATTTGAAGTTAATTTTTTGAGAAAAATCTCATTCTTTATAATGTGATTAATATTTTATTATCATGTTCCCAATCACACGAGCCATCGGCTGACTTTTTTTTTTGCTGTCAGCTGCTTGTTTGCTATGCTCCAGCAGCTGTCATAACACACTCGTACACTGAAAGCCGTTCATTTCGTTTAGTACAGTTTTTTTTCAATAGTATATAAAATAAAAATAAACTTATATTATGATGTAAGTATAATAAAATGATATAATACACTAAGATATTATTATTCGTTTTAATAATATTGTATTAGAAAAACTGAAATATTGATATTTCACCGTACATTGTGCATGGGTAAGCACGTAGGTACTCGGAATCAGAGATTATGGCCATCATATTTATAAAACAATAAACAACACAGGAACCTACCTAGTTTTAGTTATTAGGCAATCGCACATAAATATTGACTACTGCTAACACTTTAATTTTATCGAAATAATTAGACACATCGGAGTCATTATTATTATGATAATTATTTCTAATTTAATAGATAACTATTTTAATTGTATCATTAATAATCAAAAGGAAAAAAAGGGTGTGTGTGAAACTATAATATTTAATTTAATGTTTAGACAACGATAAATATAAAATGCTCTAATTGAACAACTGTTTTGATGGATATGTTTAAGAGCAAACAAAATAATAACAATTAGAAGCAGATTTTATTTATAAATTAAACAGATAAAGAACACGGTTCAGCGATAGTTAAATTTGTAGATTATAACACATAATGTTATAGTATTGAAATGAAAAAAAAAAAACTTATAATTTATAATCAATGAACATATAATTAAATTGTTTTTAATTTGATTTAATTCATAGACTCATTAATACATTTAAATCATGTTTATATATATATATATATATACACCAACCGTTAGCTTATAACGGGTAATAAACGAAAATGACTTCCACAGTAAAAAGATTAGAGCCCGGCCGAGTTATTGAATCGTACACAAACGAGCATGCAGCAAGAAAAATGAAATAATGACGAAATATAGTTGAATTTTTTACAATACGATTCAATTAAAATTTAGTGATTGTAGTGATGACAATTATTTTATCCGTGTTTGATTTGAAAAAACAAACATCCTACTATAGTATTTGAATACAAATAGAAAATTATCGCAAACTGAATTGTAAAAAAAAATATTATGTTTGTTATTCGATTTCACTTTACCGTCTAAAGCTCAATATTCTGCAGCAGCTTACGTCGTCAAAAATTATAATTAATTGACTTGTAAACACAAGGCGGGCGGAATAAAAGTTATCGGTAAATTAATCCGACCAATGTTTGAATTTGAAACCATATCAAAAGATATACAACAATAATATATTGCAGTAGGTATTTTTATCAATCGGTTTCGACGCCCTTTCGTACGTATTATTATAATATGGAGGTACACGTAACACGAATCTCGGTTGTTTACAATTAATTTTTTTTTATTTAAAAGAACAAAACCACTATCTCCGCATTGTTATCTGTTATTTTTCAATTATTAGACTTGAAGGTTGAAATACATGTTATTTTGATTCGGGAATGTTCAATATTTGAGTTTCGAAATTGTGCCTAATCGTTTTGACTTTGAGCGATACCGAATATAATACCAAAGTGACGATAAGGTCGTTCGTGTAATGGGTCATCGTACCCCGGAATACTGCATAATAATAATATTATAAATATTTTAATTCCACCGCCTTACGTATAAATACATCATACTGCCATATCTCTATTAATACCTACTTTTTTCAAGCCTCCACGTCGGAGGTCGTGTGGCATCATAGCGTAGTTGCATTCAGATTATATCGAAATATTACGATTAATCAATATTAATATTAAAAGTACACTATTACGATAAGATATTATCCGCGTAAATGGGTGCGCGCTTGGCGTATATTTCGTTGGCGATTACAATTTCATAAATCCGTTCCGAAACGACTCGGCGAGATTACAAAAATATTAGCTATAATCGGTTTTTATTTTCCCAATGATCACTATGATATATGATACAAAATGCTCCAAAACGTACTGCGTGCGCGTTCGCCGGTGCAGGTGGTATCATAACATTTCATTGGTATAAACCGAGCTAACCAAATACGACGTACCACAGACCGATACTCGCGAATTTCTCGCCTACCACATATACTGTCTATGGTACACTGGTACACTACAGTGGTACCTATAGTTGACTGCAGAAGCAGTCGCCGATGACCTCGTGAAACGAAAACGAAATAGCAGAGCCGCGTTGGCGATTTAAAACGCTGAGAATAAGCTGCTCTTCAGAGGACCCGCCTGTACATCATTTATATTTTATTATATCGAGTAGTGGATGCTACGATGATATACTTATTATATTATATTATTATTATTATTATTATTATTATTATTATTAATTATTATTAATAATATTATTATTATTATTATTATTATTATTATTGCATGTGTGTGTTTGACGGTCGGTCTTTTTCGTCGTCGAAGTTATACCTATAGGCTATAACCTATATTGAGTTATTATTATATCGCAGTGTGGTATATATATATATATACATAAGTACAATGCTCTCATGATAGGTGCGATGGAAAAAAAAATACGCATAAAAACGTGATGCTCGAGATTCCGTCGAGTGGATTTTCGGTCATATATATTGTATTGTAGATATACACATATATGTACAGAGAGAGAGAGAGAGAGAGAGAGAGAGAGAGACAAACACGACGACACCGCGGTACGAGCAGCCTTTATTGCAGCACTATTTTTATATGGATAGGTATAATACGATGTGTATTATTATGAATTACGATTACATTGATTGTTATATTGTCATCGTTTCTTTACAATCATTATTTCGCTTGTCTAGTGTTGCACTACAAGGGCCTCTCGCGATTCAGTTCATCTCGGCGGTTGTGACAGTCAGATCCACCATCACGTGCTCAATTAATACCCGGCCGTGTTCCACATTATGATATAATACCTATATTATCGTACGAAACTAAACTTTTAATGCTAGTTTTGATGGTACTCACATAATATGTTATGTATATAAATATATAATATGCAGTGTGTCTACGATAATTGGAAACACTCGATTTTTATCTATCGGAGAGTACATAGAAATGTAAAATTTTGATCACGATTTTTTGTTTTTCGAGATAATACAAACCACGTACTACATAACTATGTTTCTTTTCTTCGTGTATGCGAGTTTTGTGCATGTGCAAAGAGACACCTTTTTTTCTAAAATGCAACAACTTTAACAACTGATAATTTTTCTCTGTATACTTTCTCATGGATTTTAGTGGTCAAAGTAACACTGTTATCTCTCATCGTAGATTTTGTTGCCATGTGTAAACATATAAAATATTATTTATCAATCGATCATCTTTTAATTGAGCGAGCTATGGGTCTCCTACTGATTTTCTAGATTCCTTCCATTGTGGCATAGTCTATTTGCTTATGATTGCAAATAATGTGATGAAAATAAGTTGATTATTAAGTTTAAGCAAAATGCATTACATCATAAAATCAAAATCAAATAAACGCCTAAATTAAAAATTAGATGAACTGTAATATTATTTTGAAGATATGATTAAAAAATATAATACCTAACTACAAAATAGTGTATTTTTGAGTATTCTTAAAAATGTATGTACAATATACATAGGTAATATCAAAAAGAGATTAGTAGGAAGCTGATTTCACTCGGTTAAAATATGTCCGATTAATCTAAATGATTCCACACGTTGCGCTTGTCAACAAGTTTTAAATTTGGTTTAAATTAAATAACTCTTCGTTGCGATGTTGAGTGTTTTCAGTCATTGTGGGCATACTGTAAAATATACTTTATATAATATAATATATTATAAAAAATGAGTGAGTTGTAGGTACCAAGACAATTCAAATTTTACAAAAGAGTATTATAATGTCTATCGTCAATATAAAAAATGTAGTTGTTAACTTTTTGCACGCTATTTTTTAAAACAGAAATAGCAATATTATATTAAATATTACAATTATTTCATTGTAATTTATTCAACGGATATAAAGTGTTTTGGGTGAGTGGATATAGTGTAACCATGTCTATAAATTGAACTCAGTTATCGTTCACAAGATGCAATGTCGTCTCGAATGGCAATTTTCATGTTCCTAATCAGAAAGTTGGAATTTTGAAAAAATCTAAAAATAAATAGGTATTAGAAGTTGGTGCCTGGTACGTTCGGGCCCAGCAAGTAGTGACTACTGACTTTAAGTACACCCAGAACACAAAGAGAACACAGGCAACTTCTGTAAGACGATTATATTATTATGTATGCCGATTGCCGAGTCGCCGAGTCAAACGAATTAAAAATAATTTAATATCAACAAAAGTACATAGCGAAGGCTAACTGGTATTTATGTGAGTACTTATAGTACGTCAAATGTTATAATAACTGAAATGTTTAAAGAAACTTAAGTACCCACGTATAATCGCTTTTAAAACATTTCAAAATACGAACAAATCGACGTTATTTTGTAAATATTGTCATTGACATTGAAAACGTTCTTGATATCATTACAAGAGGGCGAGTCGAAATAAATCGTGACACTAAACGACTCAAGTGAAAAGGTAAATAAAAAAATGTTAAATGTATATCATGGTTGCCATACGTACAGCAAACATAAACCATCACTATAAATCGTGACTATAAATTACTATCATTGTACATTTAACTGTATAATTTTTACAATAACTACGATGTAGAACCTAATCAACCACCTGCTTGTGGTTATAGGTACACTGTATAGGTACCAACTGTATTAATTCTCACTGTACGAATTATAAACGATTTATTCGAAATACGTAAGACTTTTGACTGCCGAAAGCCGTGTTCGCCGAAAAGCTTGGACTTAATAGCTGCAGTATATTACACGAGTCTCTTATTATTTGATTCGGAATAGCTCTTCTCGCTCACCAAAGTAATTTCGAAAATACATTTTGGTTTTCATGGGACTGTTAAAAATCTATTTCCGTACCTGCTGTATCAGCTTACGACCGTGTATATTATATGGTGTAGGTACTAGGTACCTATCTATTCGCTAGACTTACGTATTTCCGAGGAACGAATAAATGCATTTAAAAGTAATGGAACACTGACAAAGTGATTACAGTAAGAAAAAATACGTTGAAATAAAAATGAAACGAAATTATATGTATAAAAAAAATATGTGGTAGTAGCTTTATATGTATATACAGAGCTCACCTCTTCGTGTTTAGGAACTAAACAAACAATATCCGACGAAAAGCGTAATGTAATAAAAAGAAAAATTGGAAATGTTAAGATTTGTACCTACGTATATGGGTGTACCAGATCGTGTCGTGAAGGGGATTTCAAAGGAGGATAAATGCAGTGTATTAGAGAAGTTCCTTTTTTGTTCTGGAAATTTAATTACATTTCGAATTACTTTTCAAAATAATATTGTAATTAAATTATTCTTAAGATACCTTTTTTTTACTTGGTCAAGTAACATTACTTTTGAGTTTAGAAGTAACTTATTTAAAATAGATATGATAAGCAAAACTTTTATTTTTTATTTTCAAGAATATCACTATAGTTTAATATTACGTCGTATTTTAATATTATGTTTTCAATACATTAACTAAGTAATGGCATCCGACAATATACATGTATACTTTAATTTAAGAACCTTTTATGAAAATAATTAAAGTTATTTGCTTAGCACATTTTACTCTTTATTTTTTAAATTTATTTCAAATAATAAACGCATTTTTAAATTTCTACTCATTGAAAATAAAACTTTTTTCGTCAATTAGCTATAACAAAAATCTTACTTTCAGAAAATCGTGGTTACTTATATGGTGTATTAACATAAGGAAATACTATCAATTCGTTCGTAAAATGTGTTTATAAATATAAAGCAACTAGCAATCTGTTGATTTTGCATGTAAAAAAGTTTCATCAATCAACTACAATAAAATGCAATTAAATTACCGTCAAATTACGTCTTAAAAAATAATTTCCTCAAAGTTGTACTTGTCACCTAGTAAGGTACTCGCAAACACTGGACGATAAACGTGTGCACCAAACTCTCATGTCGACCATACACTGTTTACCTACATCTATACCTGTCTACTATTGAAACAGTGCTCAAAGTTGCCAGAAGGGCACATTGTCTGCTCGTGCATGGTCTACGGCGGTTTTACTTCGGCGAAAAACATTCAAAAAGCGACAATTTCATTAGATTCCTAGCACGCAACGAATAACAATAATATAATGTGTTAGTTTTAAGGCAATGACTACGCGGTCGTGTGCCTTTCTTCATCTCTGTTCCGAACGGAAAACTCCGTTTTCGAGGAAATTGAAAGAAAAAAAATGTCAAAAAAATGAGTGCGCATTGAAAACTCACGACGTCTGAAGGTGTGCCGGTAGCTATTGTCTTCGAGTCGACATTTTCATCTCTCGGTGTCTTTGTCAGGTCCAGTGGGTCGTTTATTTTAGCAGTTTTTGGCAGAAAAACACCGAAGCGACGTGACTTTGAACGTAGCATAATATAAATAAGACGTCTGCCTCCGTGACCCACCCGACTTCGACATTTTCAAAACGTACCGGATAGATGGTATATATTTTATTATATTCCTACTCTTCAGTCGAAAACAATAAGTACCTATAGAGGTATTTTTTTCTTTTATCTGACATCGAAATAACAAATGAACGCGGTGGAAAAAAAACACTGTATGCCCATCAAATCGAAATGGTGTACGAAAATTAATTGTTTTTGACAATTTGAAGTGCACGCACAGGTAGACTACTCCAAATGGAAAATAAAAAAATCCAATTTAAATCGTCAACATATACCAGAAAAGCTGGCGATGGCGGCAAAACGTTAAACGGATTAAGTCGTCTATAAATACGCTGTTATCGAATAATAATGATTATTGAACACGTCGAAATTTTGAAATCAAACACTTGAAGTAGGTATATAGAGTACACCTATACGGTAGGTATGTGTTATTATTATCATCGTGACGTATTTACCTATAGGTTATGATATTATTATGTGTAAACGGAGCAGAGAAATATCCTTATGCGTAAAACGTATTGCAAATGTTTACAGAATGAAAAAAAATATTGTAAATGTATGGGTGAGGCTAACCGCAGTAGTTAATCAGTTTTGAAACACTTGTAATCGTAAATTGCGATTGCTAATAATCATATTATTATTATATTAAACGGTTATCAAGATTGAGTGCCTACCTAATAATAATATGATACTGTGGCTCTCTTTATAACGACGTGCAGCAGAAGAAATGGCTAATGTGTGATAACATTATGAATATCCTTTATCCATATATTATCATCGTAATCAGACACGGTGTGAAAAATCACGCTCGATTTACCCGATTTTGAATTTTCCGCAAAACATTTAATATTAATACTATATTGTAACGAAATGTGCACAACAATAGATGTGTTATTTATTTTTCATTGATATTGCTATAGGTAACCTATAACGTAATGGGAACGATAATAATGGCGCCGAAGTTTTTAAAATGTGATCTGACAATCTAATATAGAGGTAGTCGAACATGCATTCGGGTGATTTGGTACTCGCTATCAAGGTTTCCAAATACTCGTGATCGTAAAAAAGTTATGGTATAAATAAAATGGGGCCACATTTTTCAAAAAAGAGGTGAGGCCTGCATAGCCCGACGTTAACACGGACTTCGGCGCCACTTAATCGATGAAACCGATGTACATAAATGTAACGATGTCGAGGTAGATTAAACAAGGTAAACTAATCGAGGAATCTGTCGTTGAATAACGATGGTGAGCAAACGGCACAGCTTATGAGTTTACGAAAAAAAGATCCATTCACTTATAATGATAATAAGTAAATCTATACCAACAATAATTAGTTAATTTAAGCAAACCCTGCAGATAATAATATGTGTAATATGCAGGTGGCCAATCGAAATAATCTTTGTTGGCCAACGCATTTCGGCTTACTTTAATTTTATTTACACATATTATGTATTCATAGCCAGGACCCGGAACTTTCTGCGTAAAAAACAATGAAATATGTGCGCGTGTAATACATACGCACTTAAAAAATCATAAATTTACAGAATAACGTGTAATTATTTTTTTTATCTTTAAGATTTGCATTTATATGGGCATAAACTTCAAAAAATGCATAATTATTGAAAAATAATAATAATATACAAAAATATCTATCTGATAGGATATACTATAATATTATTTTGTAATATCTATAATTAAAAAAAAAATTTACTTTAAATATAACAATGCACAGTAAATCTAATTATTAAGACTATTGTATGATTTAAAATATCAACTACCATAATAACACTTGAAGGCCCTTTAAAAAATTAAAAATTCTTTTAAACTCGATTTTTTTTTGTTTATTTATTTACAAAATGTACATTGATATTTATGTATAAAGTCATAAACATTTGGAAAATCAATTAAATTTAATAAAATATGCAACACACATTTTTGGATTTAAGTTGTATGTATTTTGAAACGAACTTGTGTCAAATCAGGTCATAATAATATGCAGCTTTCGTAGAAGTATTCAAATATATAAAGTTCCAAGCCCTGAAGTTATAACTTTTTTAAGTTTTGGTTATCTCAACATTATAGGCTGTCTGTTATTCATCCAAAAATGTTGACAAAATAAAAGTAATGTACCAAGTATACCAAATGGTCGAAAAATGTAAATAGCTTGACGATACCGTCAAAATATAATATATAAATCGAGGACTTTAGAATTTCGTGAGTTTATGTATATTAACACGTTTCATAAAGTGTTTTGTCAAGAAGTCCGTTGTAACTTTTAGCATAAAAAACTTGTATTGTATGAATTATTAAATGTACTTATCATAATAATATGTTTTCTATACGTTACAAAAATATCCTATCCAATATAATATATTATTATTTAATATTTTCCAAGTATAAGAAAACTATGAAAAAAAGCTGTTTAAATGTTGAACATAACCTAAACGTACTTTTACATCCATCGATATTGAAAACTTTAATAATTATGACCCCCGGGTATCGGATACAATGAAAATGTAATTCCAAACGCAAACCTATGTATTAGTTTTTGATAAGAATTTATGATATTATAGAGATAGCGTATTATAATTGTTTGTAATCAGAAGAATGTGAAAATTATACATTTTTTAACTACGGTTTATTGACAACAGTTAATATATATAATATTAAACATGTTATATTCGAGTTATCAACATACAGGTGCTGTATAATCATTGTTGATGTAACTTTTCACACGAGGAACAAAGAACAAATCACGGAATTGATGATATGATATTATATATTAACGTTCAAGGAGAAGTTCATATCTACCGAGGTGAATAACAATAATAATAATAATTGTAAATAATTTGACGGTAGGTCACACGTCGTAACATTTTACTTGTCCATTACAACTACATTATACCTGTTTTTACCACAGCCCGTGCGTTCGTTAAGTCTGCGCTGGTCTTGGCTATTCACGCTGTCTTTATAGCCAAAAATGCTATTTATTATATTTTTTTATCGTCGGCGAGAGCTGCAGACTTCATGAAATTGGTTTTGTGTCGCACTCAATCCCTATCGTGGCCTACACGCACTGTATATAGGTACACGCTGACACCGTGTTTATGTTTATGTTTAATTAATCGTGCCAATGCGTCAATAAGACAAACGACCAGTGCGATTTAATTTAAAAGTTAGTTTTACAGGGATTCGACGCACATCGCCATCGTAATGTTATTATACGTTGCATTTTAGCAGTGACGTATAATCCGACTTCACCAGGGAAAAATGAACAGACATGAGACACTGGGCTTTATCGGCGGAAATGTCGGTTTTAGAGTACCCTCAGCCCTCGGGTCGCGGGCCAATCGGAATCGGTGTTCATCTGGCTGTGTAAACTGGGTATTCGACCGGGGTGGGCAATTAGCCCGTGGCGGATCGGAAAATATACGACTCATTTTTGAACGCGGTTCAAACTATATACTTCTTAAACTTTTCTGATATCTCCGAGAGCGATCTGTGAAACTTTTGTCGTCGATATTTGTAGAGCAGTTGTTGAGTCTATAGGCTACAAACATACACAAATTGGAAATTGCTGTTTTCATACCTAACAAACAATTAATTAAATATTATTTTCTTGATTTCTTTTTTATTGAACCAAACGCTGCAATAGCAACTGTTACTATTTCGCTAAATTAAATTAAGTTATATAATTCTGACATTTTCAAAAAATGTACAACATAGGTGTTCGTTTCTCTACCGGGTCTCTGGATTTCGAATAGTCGTTTTATTTTCTAAATTCTTCGTATTTTAATTTAATTATAAATATTATGATAAATCATTTAAAAATAGTTCTTGCATCAATATCGAACCCAAAACGGTATTTTTAAAATAAAAATATTTAATGTGAAATTGTATATTATGAAAATATTCTGAAAACTGTAGGTTTCGTCACTATTATCAAACTAAGAGTGGGCGAATATGTATGAATTCGGAACTGCAAACTTTCTTAGCTGAATTTCAAATGTACGAAATAAATATTTATATTAAATTGGTTCGATATGAAAAATATTACATAATTATTTATCAGCTTAGTGTTGAAAAAAACACACCACGTCAGAAAATCAACGATTGTGAGTTTATATGAAAAAAAAATTTAGAAATCCTAATGGATCTTTAAAATAAAAAATAAATTTAAAAAAAGTTTTCGCAGTGCTTTGTAGTGCGTAAAAAATAGAACTCCGAACACCGAAACGTAAATTTTCTGAATGTGAATTATTAAAAAAAAATATATAAATGATATTAGTTTTTTTTGCTTTTCTTAATCTATCTAAAATTTGATTTTGATGACTTCATAACAGTAAACATCATGACCGCATTGTGACGGGTATTATTAATTATTAAATATTGTTCTCAGCGCTGTTGTGTGTATGTTTATTATTATAGTTATTACGCTGTCGTTTTAAACTTGTCGTACATAATATACTTTTTTGTTTGCAGAATTATAATACGCCACTGCAATGACACGGAATATGAACAACAATAGACACGAATTGAGCGTTCTCAGTTTGTTTTTCAATTTGCAAATGAATTGGCGGAATAAATTAATATAGCGGATAACGTTAAAAAAACAAGGAGAAATTTGACAACTCTCAATAAAAATTATTAAAATATTAGAACATAATGACATTGTAATTATGTCTTATTAAATTAGTGTCCGTCTAAAAAGAGGTAGGAACTATCATGAAAGAAATCCAAACAAGAGTCTTATCGAGATCGTTTGGTTTACATCCGCGCACGACAGTGAAGTCGCATATTATTATATTATTTTCTGGTTGTGTTAAGTTAGTCAAAAATCACCTGTTGGAAGTTCACCATACTATGCATCACTGAGAAAATCAAAAATTATCTTTTCAGAAAACGACCGAGCACCTTCGGCTGCCTAAAAAAAACTGTTGTAATAAGATACCCATGCACATTATTTTTACATGACTTTTTTCAGTATGGCTATTTATAAACCATAGCACGCTATCGTTATTTTTCCTTTACAAAGAAAATCTATGAATCATGAATATGTTTTTGTTAATAAGTAACCATAACAACGAAAACCGTACGAAAAATCAATCAGTCACATATTTATGTTAAAAAGTAAGAAAATATGCATAAAACAGTTTTAAACATCATCTCGACAGATCAATTTAAGAAAAATAAATTCATAATAAATTAATAAATATAAAATAGGTACTATTATATTATATCATATAAATTGGCTATTTGAAATTATTCACTGTGCATATTTTTCATTGAAACTATGTTACTATTATTATCTTATAGTGGCTCATAAATCTTTTTTGCCAAGTACATACATATAATTTATAATACAATATCCCCTCAATAAGAACTCGGCCCATGAATATTTTAAATATTATTCTTCGTGTATTTTATTACTATGGTTCTGCTTATATACACATAATATCGAATTCCAATCGATTCTTCTTTTCCGTCCATATTATAAAATATGATATAGGTACTTAATACGTAATTCGTATGTCTGAAGGCACGCGTTCAACAAACCCATTAATACACCGTATAACGAAACCACATGTTGCACGATTTTCGTATTATTAATTAATTGGGTACAGATGAGATGACTGAATAAAACGAATCCATTTTTCAAGACTTCGTGATGTGCTTAATGCCTCGTTTGGCAATAACGTATTGATAGAGTTTGCATTGCCTCATACATCATGTCATCTTTACGTCGACTGTTTTTAACTCCAAATCCATAATGATTGGTAATATATTATTATAATAATATTGTAACATATTGTAGGTACCTATAAACTCAACTACCAGTACGAAAACACTTTGTAATCAATGTTTGGCACGTTCCGTACAAAATTTTTTTTTCTTTCCTTCACGGGACATAAACGAGTTCCTTTTTTAGTTAAAACAAAAAATAATGGTTAAAATAATAGATATGTAAATTAGAAAATTAAATCTTCTATTTAATTTCTAGTTTTGAGTAAACTAACACAACATGTTTTACATATGAAACCTTTTATAAGTAACTGTTATAGGTTTATTTTACCTCCACGATCTTTATGACAATTTGAAAAAAAATAGATATCACTTGGTGTTATGTGCTTGCAGCCTGCACTTTAGAATATTTAAATGTTTGTATATTAGTGCCAGAAATTGATTCATATATTTTGATCTGTTGGTATTGATCTGTAATTGACCGAAAACATGTTATAATTATTTATACCTATTTTCCTTGATAAAATAATTTTGTTCCGTTTCTCTTTCTTTTTATAAAAATCAATTTGTTCAACATGTCTACTCTCTTAAAAGGAACTCATTTCTTCCAAACAGTAGCATCAAACTTCTTAAAATGAACTCAGTCCAAATGAAAATAAAACGGATACAAGCCGCCACAATAAGTCTACATTTTATATTTCATAAAAAAAAAACAATTTGTGAAAGTCTAACTTGCTTAACTCCCAAAGGAAACGTCGATAACGAAATACATTGTCATTCATCACACGTAATTCGATTTGTGCCGTGTACGAAATATCTATAACGGTATGTATACAATTAGTACCTATTATAATAGTAATTAGACACGTCTTATTGTCTGAACTGAATAAATAAGTATTTATCATTTCTTGATTGCAATCCATCTGGTGATGAATCGCCGTTCGTCCAGCTATAAGATATCTTCAGTCAACAACCACATTTAAAAATTAAAGTGCAATCCCTAACATCGAGTTACACTGCAACTTCCAAACAATGATTTTTTATTATACATTTTAAACCGTTCATATAAGTAAATTGCACAAGAATTGTGATTATTATGTAATTATTATGTTATATAGTGCGATTTTGTCTCAAGTCCCGAGGAATTCCACCTTATATTACGGTGTATTATTACTGTCTCGTGTCAGTCTCGTGTCACTGTTTTAGATTCTAAATGGTCAAGTGGAACAATCAATGAATGTATTGATTGTACAATTATGTGTGTTTTGTTTTTGTGAATACGTGATTTAAAGTAGAAAAAATACTTTGATTTTCAACATTAAGGGGTGGTTTCTGGTAGAAAATTGGATCTAGCTAGTACTTTTGAGGGATGGAAATTTAACTTCTAGTATTTTTCAAAATATAATCGATGAAAACAAGAACAAAAAAATAAGGACAAACACGGAATTTTCCGTGAGTCCTCTTAAAGATCTTCATCTACCAACCTCATATGAAAATCAGTGGTCAGGTCGTGCGGCCTAAACCTAAACATTGAGTGCCATTGCTCCCAAACACTGATTTATGAGACGTTTTAAAACGAAGGTCTAGGTACATAAAGTACATTGCACTGGGATTTATTGTGATGATGTCATAATTATGACGTTATGTAGTGCAATTTCGTTGCACGTGCCGAGGAATTTCGTCGTGTACCTATACAATGTATTATATTACTGCTTTTCAGTATCATATCACCGTTTTAGATTCTGAGCGGAACAATGAATGTTTAGATTTTACAACGATGTGTGTAATTTTTTTTTGTGTATTCATCAACGTGATTTATAGTTGAAAAAATTCTTCAATTTTCAACAATAGGGGAAGTTTCTGCTGAAAAATTGGATCTAGTTAGTACTTTTCAAAATAATCGGATTTTTTTTGATGTACCAAACACAAAAACGAATAAACATAAATTCTTTAAATTACGACCAAATTTTTGTATTAGCATTTTGTATACATGATACATTTTTTAAAATCTTTTGATACTTTTTGAGCTACATTCATAGTCATTTGAAATTGTTTTTATTTATAAATGTTGATAAAAAAAAATTGTTTTGGTAAAGAACCTTGAAAATTAAATAGAAGGTTCCTCATAAATTGTTATTGGTGGGATGAAAAAAAATAATTTAGTGTAAATCCATAATTATTTTTTATGAATGTCTGAAGTTAAATATTGAAGACATTAAAGTGATATGGTCTTGATAAGGTAATTATTACTTTTAACATATTATATTAGTATACTTTATGCACATAATTACACTGGGAAATGCAATGTTATCGGCAACAATTAATTCAACACAAGTCGTATTCCTATAAATGTAAAATAAAATATAACTGTGTAGCTAAATTATCTTAAAATATATTTAGTTTACTTTGTCTGATGGACACTCTCCTCTCAGAATTGTTTTTCATATTATGCATTGATACTCTGCTCTGAAACATTGTTAGTAACACTGAATTCAATTTAACACACCCATTACAGTGTCCTATACTGAATGACGATAGGTACTCATGGGAACACCCACGATGTGGCGCGGAATACCCCAAAATATAGAACGATATTATTCAATATCGTTACATCGATATGCTCAAATACACCTCTGCATAAGACATAAAAGCAATGTGCAATTTGGTTGCACCGTGCCGAGGAATTCCGCCGTACATTACAGTTTATTATATTCTATGTCATATGTGTACCTACTGCATTTCAGTCTCGTGTCACAATTTTTGTTGTTTTTTTTTTTATATATATATTTTTAATTTATATTTTTTTTTACCTATAAAGTCGTTTTCACGTCGAATCAAATCCTGTTACACTCGACTGTTTTTTACCTGCGTCGGAATCGCCTTCGAGTTCGATCGACCGCGACTAATCACCGTGTAACCACCAATAATATAATATTATTATAAAACTGTATACGACATACGTATTAAGCCGAACATTATATATATTATCATTATTATTGTGTAATATCTGTACGAACGTAACGATGTATAATATACTTGTAACGATAGTTGGCAACGATTACAATACACTATGTAACGAGGAAAAAATCAATACCGACTTGTATATTATACTCGGACCTAAAAAATAAGCGATGATGATAATGATAATGATGATGCAATATAATAGGAGATGATACAAAGATAGAGAGCGAATAAACTTGGTGAAATTAGACAAATAATATATTTTATAAATAGTCGGTAAATAATCATATTGACAGAAAACGAAATATGGATTAAAAATAGATGATAACGTAGAAAAATTAACCATAATCACTCGTACTCACCAAGTGTCGGAAATATGGCCACTAGATAAAAAGCTAAAAGCTGATGATGAACTAGCTGAGTAGCTGACAACTTCACGACATATTGTACTGCAAGGACCAAACGTACAGTAAAGTCACCTGCAAAAACAAAAAAATCATAAGTATTGAAAAAAAATCGGAATCGTGCCAATTGTTTTGGTCAAGGTTTTATTAAAAAAATATTATAAATATACAAAAATATAATATGTAAAATGAAAATAATAAAAATAAGTGTATTATAAAACTAATGAGTTATGCTCATTCGTGACCATAATTATATTATAGAAACTCTAACACTCGAATGAAAAAATGTACTATGATTATTAAATATTATGATTTTAATACACTGGAAAGTCGGTGTACATTGCGGAAGAGTACCCACGCGAGTATGTCGCATACTCGCATAATATATTTGAAGCCACTTCGTCTGCAGATAATAATATTAAGTCACCGAAATACGATATATTTTGTTTTTTTGCCAATATTTCGATATTGTGTTCTCGGAGGTCGTATAGTTTTCTCACACAAGGTACAACGTACAAAGTGCAATATTGAAAGTGCCTATAATCGATTGATACTAAATATTTGTTCTACATAAAAAACTGGCATTCTCTCCCATAACACAACTGAAGAAAATATTGATTTTTTCAACAGTGGTAATATTAATAAGTTCAAACCGTGTTTAATTTTATATAAAAATAAGAATTCAAAATGTCGTAGCTATATCTATTAATGAATGTTATTTTTAATTTGGTCTAGTATATTAATATATATTTTATTTTGCACAGGGAATACGGTCACTTAGAAGGTCAAGGGAAGAAAACGTCAAAGAAAGAAAGTGAGACCCGGGATGGGTTGGAATGAGTTAGCATTGGATAGGGAAATCTGGAGACAAATTTGTTGAACGACATGGTCTTGAAGGGAGAAGTCACAGAAGAAGTAGTACCTATATTAACATATTTTTAAATATTTTAAGCTATTATTGGCTTATTCTATACATAATATGTTATTGCTATTATTATTATTATTATTAAATACGCTGAAGACTGTGGCTGTTAATAATAAAATCAAGATAATAGACAGATTTAAAAACCCATTCTAGCCCATTGACTATGTTGACTATGAATAATACAATACTAAACCCGAGTTTAACCAAGGTCTAAGAATTAAACCAAGTTTTTTGAAACATAGGTTAAACCTTAGTTTTTGACAATGACTATGGACAACGCTGAAATAGTTCGGGTGGTCCATGGACGTGATGGAAACCTCGATGGCACATTAATGGCGAATTTCACAAGACGTGCACGATTCGGACTTAGGGTGCATATATTATAATATGTATTTGAATTGTCCACATGGAAGTCGAATCGCTTCAAACGGACTTGTGTGCGTTTGTCTCAGTTAATTTCGAAATGCAACTAGTGAAACGATAATTGGATTATTATATTATTTGACGCATGCCGTCGTCCGTACAACAGGTCGATAATGATATTATGTTTTGCGCACTTTTCACCCACAGTTACGAAAAATAGTAAGTACCTTAGAATAATAAATAATATTGTAATATCGTAAAACGTATACGTCCGATACAATATTATTACGATATGTTTTCCGTCTAAAATGTTGCATCACTCATTCGTGGCACTTGTTCCAAATAGGTTTTCGTGTTTATTTACAATACAAATTGCACATATATTATTATTAATAATTTGTGTTTACTCTTTACAAATGTACAATAACTAGACACCTGCTCATCGAACATTAAGCACTCGAGTCCGTAACAAGATACTTTTGAGCGACCGTATCAAATTATTTGTCAAATCGATTCTTTAAAAAGGTTTTTCATAAAATGTCAACCCGTGTGTTTTAAACTAAAAATTCTGAAACTGAATAGAGTTCTATGAAATGGTCGGTAAAAAAAATGTACTCAAAAAGGGACAGAATAGTATCCATAAAAATTTCAAAATTTAGATAAATTATAGTAGAGATATCTTATAGAGACTTCAGACTACAGACTATAGTGTATCTGACAATACAGGGCGATTCGCCAAGCACCCCTTTTCCCTCTAATTATGTAGTTATCAAAAACTGATTTTCGGAACTTTTAAATACACCTACTATAGAACCGTATTTTTAAGTTCTTAAGATTTTTCGAACTTCGGAGTGTTTTGGAGAGATATAAACTCCTAGCTGTTTTTCAAATGAGAAAAACCCCCTTTTCTATTATAGATAAAATTACCTATTAAAAGTTAGTTTTTCCGAATATTTTATAGCATCAAAATCGATGTTTAGATAACTTTTAAATTATTTAATGTTGTGGACTAAGAATAAGGCTTGGAAGATAATATGAGGTCTATGAGGTGGTTTGAAATTTTTAGTGAGTTATATTAACCGATCAATTTTGAAATATAAATACATCAAAATTTTAAGCAACAAATGTCCACTCAATAAAATTTACGGTAAAAAATGATGGTTCTCTTTTGGGAAAACAGAAATTTGTATTTCCACAATAAATTTACATTAAATCACGTTATGTACGGAACGGATTCGGAAACTATTGGTTAATGGTTTCTGTTACCAAAATTCAAAGTCTATTAATTATTCTTGATTTTCCCACTTTCTACATATACCTACCTACATAGATATTAGGTACCACTGTTAGGTATAGGTATGTAAGAATATACCACGATCTAATGCAAAATATATAATCATTATCATTCTTCAAAAATACGTGCATTGCACCAGTATAGTAATGCGTGTAAATGAAAACTCTTATAGTAACACGATATTAAATTACATTTAAACGAATGAAACGCCTATTGCATTAAAAATTTATAAAAAGTGCCTCAAAAGAAACTGTGCGTGACCGGTAGTGTACCACCGACTACATTTTTACTATTATATACACGCCTCGATTAAAAATTACGAAATCGTTTCTGCACCAATACCTAGAATACGCATACAATATGTTTATTGTATAAGTATGTATACTAAATTGATTTTACCGAAATCGGTGTGGGTCAAAATCAACTCTCAGACTTTAGATGCCTAGCACTAAAAATAACTATAATAATTCATGATATAATATATGCTTTAATAGTCCCTAAAAATATACAAAAAATATCCGAAAAAAAAGTTTTGTGTATAGTAAATAATATTATGGTATAAGCATCTCATAAAAGGTATACCTATGCAATTATTGACATTTTTAATTTGTTATATTGTTACAAAAAAATGAATAAATGATTCACTTTAATTAATGTTGAAAGCAATACTCATCTGAAAAACGTAATATACAAAACTTCCCATTACTAAACTACGATTTAATGAAAAACAAAATTATGAATGTGTACTAATTACATGTTATTAAATGTCTTTATAAACTAAAGATAAATATGAATCAAAACACAAATCATAAAAAATAGCTCCAAAATTGGGAAATGGCACATCAAAGTTCAAATTTAAAATGCGTAAAATATACCCAATAACATTTTATACATATTTGGAATCCTTGATACATATAACAAATATATAATTATTACCATGGTACTTTTATCTGTATTTTATAGTAAAAAGCAACAATTCTATAGAACTAGTCAGAGCCCTGGTCATATTATTACTACTTAAAACGAGTTCTCAAAGGACAAAAAGTTTTGCTTGAAAAATTTCATGATATATTATTATATTATAAATAACATATTAATATGTTTTTAAATGATAAGTCAGTAAGCGATATTTGTTAGTTTTTCAACATAATATTATGGTTTTCGTTTGAAAATTGTTTTTCTGACGTAACTACGTTTTTGAAAACCAATTATTATGTTTAGGTATAATATAGTTTATTATAACAACTATGACCGTCGACCAACATACCCTCCCCCAAGAGAAATATGTTCAGAAAATTAAATTCCTTCAACCATGACTAGATATGGTGATATTTTTACGTTAAAGGAAATCATAGTGGCTTTATGCCATAAGCCAGCTCCAATATGATTTTCAAGTCCTATGACTTAAAAAATAAATGTTATACTTTTTCTTTACGAATTCTGTCCATTATATAACAGACATTTAAATATTTTTTTTGTAGGAGTAGAAAATATTTTGAGTTTTTACTTAAAAGGTATTCCTATTGATGCTTGCGTAAAACGGCAACCGTCGATTTAGTCTTAAAAATGAATTCCGAAAAAATGTATTGAAAAAATCACTATTGATTAATAAATTAACAAATTTATGCATATTATATAAGCATCTATTAGAACAAAAGTATTTTTTTAAATACTTATATTATTAACAGTAATGAAAATATAACAATACTATCGCATATCATTGTTTTTTTTCGAGTGAAGCAAGAACATTCTCTTATAGTTACGTATTATTTTGGTGTGTCAAAATGTTAGCCACACCGAATAATGATTGCAGTGATCGATTTTAGTCTAATAAACCAAAGTCTAAAGCAATGCATATTGACTCGAAACAAACAAACTTACCTAATCTACAAAATTAACAGTTATAATAATTAGGATTTCTGTTTGATTAATATTTAGCGGAACGATAAAATCCGGATAGATTTGTAATTTTGTAAATAATGTCGGTCAATGAGATAACGTAATACAAATAATAATTTTTTTAAAAAGACCAAAACGTTATGTTATCATCATTGTGTAAATCCAGATATAACAGACGAATAAACACAAACCATTTTAATGGGAATAGTTTAATAATACACGAGTTTAATTATTTAGTTAACTTCAAAGTAATATAACAGCGTTAATTGTAAGTAAATACTTAGTCTGGTCGATATTATTTTTTCTCAGAGGAATATTTCTACTGATTACAATTTTCTATTGATATAGTCGTCAGTCTCACTGATAATCTTAGAAAATAATGTTATGATCGATCATGTTGTTTGACATAATATCATAAAAGCCAAGACAAGACGATAAAGAATTGTCCGATCGCCTCGGCACAGACGCATCGTGCCCAGTGTCTTATTATTATTACTAAATAATGAATTTAATAGCAATAATAAATCATGGCATTCGAAAAAAATGACTGAATAAACTATCTGATATAGATTTTTGTATATTGACTTTTCGAAATCAAAGGGCTTATAAAAATAATTTGAAATTTTCAAAATATATTCAATATTCTTATTAAAAATATATTATGATTTAAGCAACCTTGTATTAAAATCTCAAGTATTTAGAAAATCACAAAGTGAATTATAAATAAAAAAATATTTAAGCTAGATGATTTTTCTACGTTTTAAAGTTAGAAAAATATCCTCTGACCAACGAAAGAATGGCACTTATTAAAAATTTTGCAATTATTGCACATAATATATAAACGTAAATCATTTATCACGCACCACACTACCGTAATTTTAGCTTGTAGGGGGAAAGAGTTTTGGCTTCTGATTTAACTGGAAATAAAAATTATCTTATAGCTTGATTTTAAATTAAAATAATATACGATAACGAGTCGCGTATATAAAAAAAAAATATAATTTTATATTTACATATGACACATCATGGAAATAAGAGAAGAATTTATTGTATTTTTATCCCTATACTATATGGACCAACGATGACGCTGAACATGGTTCCTGTAATTAGTTCCAACGGTGAAAAAACACAGACGAGTTAAGCGTGAAATTCGCGGTGTTATCCAAACAAAATATTATGAATGTGGTCTTTTTTTGGGGGAGCGGGGAGAGAGGTGCTTGTCCGTTTTGCAATAGATCGTTTTCACCAAAATACGCTTCACGACTAACGTTTGTTACTGACGCAGTTGGACGAGAGATATTTTGTTCTTCAAATTTTGCTTGAACCCTAAAGTACACATTCGTTTAAATATTATCACAATAATTGTATTATTGTTATAAATACGAACCGTTGTAGTATTTTATTCATGAAGTTGTACGTTTCGTGAGCGCGACGAATATGTCTGCATAGGTCGTTATTATTATACTCACAAGACGGATACGATAATATTATATTTTAATCACGTCTCCCTTACGGACACGCGTCAGAGTGACCCTCCCCACCCCCCTCGTCCAAAAAAAAATAAAACTTTTGAAAATATTATCGAAAACCACGGGTAACATAAAGTAGTAGTAGTATACTTTCGTACCGAACTGTTTTCCTCGTCAAATCAAAAATTATTATTATTATTTTTACTATTGATTACAAAGTATTATCGAATTGCTTATAATTGGGCAAATCGGTCATTATGTAGTGTATTATAATAATACGCACAATAAATAATAATAAAATATTATCATACAATAAAATATAATTCGTTCGACATTTGGAGTGCGGTAACGGACGTATTTGTATTCGGTACAATTAAAAGGATATCAGCACACTTTTTGTTTTTTCTCTCTGACCCAACATATAGTAAGTAAATATATGTTTAACAGAACTAACAATGTGTTGTAACTTTTAATATTATAGTGAATTAATGATTATTTTTTTGTTCTAGTACAAGAAATAATAAATAGTATAACGACATGAGAAATACTAGTAGAAGTTACTCTACACTGAAGAAGGACCTCGAGTCGTAGAGTTAGAGTAGGTTCTTATTTGGTGACAATATAGTAGATAAATGAAAAAGATTAAATTAAACATAGTTAAGTTAAAATGATTGAATATAATAAGACATTTTATAAGCCGTAAAATATAAATATATATATAAAATAAAAAACATTATCACCTAATAAATATCATCAACCTTTAAGCTAAGAACATTAACTGTGTTACGATATTTAAATTGTTATGCAGGTTAGATTAGGTATACATTTAATTACATTAAATTGCACTGACTTACAAACAGATTAAAATAGCATTAAATAATCAAAAGTAGGGACACGGGTAATGTTCTTAACTTGAAGTTTAATAATATAGGTGCAACCACTTAGATATTAAAAGTTATAACACGGAAATTGGTTCTGCTAGACGTAAATTTGCTTTGTGCCAGAGAGAGAAAACCAATAGTGCCCTGACATCTTCTTAAAATATTTAATAATAATATTATTACAATTATTATTCTATTCCTAAACTGATACCGAAAACAAACCTTAAATCGTTTTTTAGGCTTGTAAGTGAAACGCACATTGTACAGTACGCATTAAGCATATTACGTCGGTGCAATCATCGCGCTTCGAATATTATATATTATGATAATATTATAGTGAAATTAAAATGTGAGAATAATAATAATGTAATATATTTTGCAAATAATTCCGTTTCGTACATGGATAACATGGCTCACAGCTGTGTATAGAATATAGATATAACAAAATACAAAATTATAAAAGTAAGAGTTTTTTTTTTATTCAACGTCAGCTTTGGTGACAAGGGCCGTTAGCTTTATAAGTAAGCGAATTTGAAATACTTGCGACCCTCCGATAATCTGATAGCTGATGTAGTGGAGGGTTTGACAGAGAGTTCACTGCGCAGTAACACAAAATAGTACTATTTTGATGTAAAATATTTTTGCAATATCACAACATCATATTATATATTTATGTGTTTTGAATTCAGTTTAAAATATTGTGATGGGACATTGATCGTCGTCCAACTTCACCGCGCTCTTTTTATCGATCGAGCCTGCAAACGTCTTATGCGACTTTTCATTTTCTGCAAATAACGCTGCAGCAATCAAACCGTCACGAAAAACCCGTTATTGATAATTCCACGTTTTATGGATTTCACGTTGAAATGTGACTCGAAACGATATTGTGTGTGTGTTCTATTTCGTGTAAAAATGCACAGCCAATCTAATAAAAAGCGAACGCGGTGTTCAACAGCGCCGATAGTCCTTGTCGACACGATTGAATTTCAGCTGACGTTTTATTTATTATTATTATTATTATTATTATTATTATTATTATTATTATTTCGAGTGCGACGTCGTAATATTATTGAACCTAATACCTACGCGGACAGGTAAAATATTCGTCGTCAATGATTGACATTCGCTTATAAAAAACGTACATTATTATTACCAATATAATATTATATTATAGCGCTACGAATTGTTTTACACGTCGACGTACGCTCACTTAAATTTCCACGACGAAACATCAACGCCGACAGCAATGCTCCTGCCGATAATAATGGAAACGTACCACACGAGTTATTATTTTCAACCGTTTATTTTTCGACTGTCTTTGGGAAGGCGATGAGTTTCGTCCAACTGCGCCAAGTAGATAACGATATAGTGTGCACTTATTTGATATTTTATAGGTGATCCACCTCCCGTCTACTATGAGCCAAGCTGCCGGTGTACATTGCACGAGATATAGAAATAGAAAATTGATGAGAGTTTTTGGAGTTACTCAGGTGAACTCGAAAGAGGAATATATATGAAAATATCGGGATTGAAAATGGGAGCTAATGTTTTGTTTGAAACTCAGTCAAGTTAAGGGGGTAAATTGGGAAAACAGGTTTCTCTGTACATCTAAATGACAACAATTCCGCCTTAAAATAGACATTACACCTACGAATATGTGGTCTGGCAAAGGCCATATTGGGTGTCGATATTTTGTACAAGTGCATGCTAGAGGGTGATGTACATTTCACATTCATTTTTTAGCTCAAAACATGCGCCATGTAAAACTTAAAAGTAAAGATATTTGAAAAAGTCGCTGTCGACAACAAAGACCATGGAACTTTTTTTACTCTAATGTTAGCATAGTGTAGCATGATGTGGTTCGGCACTGGCGTTCAAACGTATTTGTAAATAATTATAATCGTAACGGTTAACAACAAAATTGCTGTGCTAAAGTCCCAACCAGGACTCAGGAACGTTGCTTTGCATATTTAAAAAACTAAAAGAACCTAATCTAATTTTGTAATATGGGATTAATAATATTAGATATCATTATTTTTTACCCTTTGATATTATAAAACATTTTGGACAAAAAATAAATAATAATTAATTTGAATTCAGAATTATTAAACAAAGCTAAAAATGTTTCATTTTAAAATTATACTACAGTAGTTTTATTCATTGTAATTTATTGTTGAAGTAATACTTGTTTCTGTATGTTATATATATTTACTTTATGTTTAAAGAATTAATATCAAACTTACATTGGTCTTATATTTTTCTTTTTGTTATTAAAAAAGAATGAATGGAATTTGAATACAGTTTTATCTCTACAAAATATCTTAAAAAAGTTACAATATCATTCATTGAAATGGCATTACTCAATATATGATGTTTAATATTCACAGGAAACACTTTGATGTTTAGTTCAACAAAGAGAATACAAATATGTATTATTATTATGCTGTTCTGTATTTATTTATTTATTTATATAGGTATTCGTTTGATGAAAGTGCACCCACAACCTACGTGAGCAATATGGTACAATGTGTTTACAATACATGATAGAAGCGAGAATTATAATTATTGTTAATATAATAATATGCAATATGCTTAACATCGTTAAATGAATTTAAAAGATGATAAAACCGAAACTGATAAATCCCGTCACGGTGGCCATGGTATCTCGTGATCATAATAATAATATTCTGGAATGCAAAACTTTCGATGAAAATCTTATTCATATAACGACTGGAGAGTTGAAAGGCGTGAGCGGGTGGTTACCTCTGGTATCAAATGTGCGACTTTGAAACCAATATACGCGCTATTCGATCTATTTAAATTATAATTTATAATTAATAATATAGTTGCACTAAAAAAAAAAAGTACACATCGAAACCTTACCTGTCGATTAAAACTGAAAACCAGGTTGTGAATGGATCTTGAATTTATGAACAACCGCGAGATTACCAAGTTTGTTAACCAACATGGCGCGGTCCACTGAATCGAATGTTTTTCTTGAGTCTGTAAAATTTACATCAACTTAGCTACCACCGGAAAGTACGGAAACATGTGAATAAATTATGTAAATGGTAACGTTAAAGCTGTATCGCGTTACACGCAGTTGTTTGTCCACAAAAAAAAAAATATTATTTTCGGAATTTGTCGATTTCTTCTAAGTATTGTTATTAATACTATACCAAAATTGTTTATAATTTATATAAATACATGTATTAGATGACAGATTTGTTGGACTGAATTTTAACACAAAACATTTTCGGCTTAATGATCGTTCAAAATATTCATTCAGTCATGAATTAAATGATTATTTATTTAACTGTTTGCAGACAGGGATGCACTCGGCTGTGTAATGTACAGTTCAACTATGAGATTATTAAGGCATAGAACCGCCGCAAGAAAATCACAACTATTAAAATATTGATAGTTATTATTTTCTACCACGAAATTATAATGATTAAATTAAATTTTACATTCTCACTTTTGTTGTTAATGAGAGCATACCTAAACTTTTAATTAAACTGGACATAATATTGTTATATTATGAACAAAAATCATACAACATTTTTTGTAAACGGAGAAATAGAAAAAAACAACTATACTTAGGTAAATACTATAATATTAAATTATAATCAAAATAGAGCAGTTTATTTTTTATTTTAAATATTTTAAACTTATTGATATATGGAAGATCATTCATCGTTAATCGGATGAAAAGAAAACAATTATTATTATTTTTTTAATTACCACCTGGGTCACAAATAGTGATTGTGCAACTTTCAGAGTATGAAAGACTACCTCAGAAAATATAATAAAAGTTCAAATAAGTTTAAAAATGTATCCTACTATTGGTTGTTTTTGTTTATATTGCACTCAACAATTGTAGTTTCTTAAGAATTACAAGTTATTATCAATTAAATCATTTAATCAATAAATACTTATTAGCTTATTCTTATTTAAAACTTTGTAGGTACAGAGTTGATTAAACTAAAAATTATCAATTCATTGTTTTTAACTAAAATTTATATAACCTCGAATGGTATAACTAAACGTAATTTTTCTTTGAATTAACTTTAAAAATCTAATTTATTACAATAATCGTAAATTAGCCATTAAACGTTTTTAAAAAATGATACAATTTCTTAACTGTTCAAAATGATTTTGTGATTACTTATTATTGTAGTGTTCAAAATATGATATTATATTAATTAATATATTGAGCAATATGAAATTGACCAAGAACGCGTTTTTAATAGGAATCGACTTGTATTATTAATATTAGTGCAACACTACAACCGATGCTGGTGAGTTTAAAATTATAAGTTTTATAATAATATACAAACATGTGCATGCCTAGTTACCTACTAACCGATTTAATTCAGAAAGTTCGTAGCCGGCAATATGATGATGCAAAACTAAAAGAGCAAAACCGATGTTTGAAAAAATTTAGTTATTTTAGATAAGTGTAAGTTGTTATTAATTGTTTAATGAGTTTTCTTACGAAACCACGAGTACAAATATCATGTCAAAACCAATTTGTCCCTTTCTCAAGCTCCATACGAGTTTTACAAATTTCAAGATAGTCGCCTATGTTATGTTGTTATTATTATTATTAAGTTATAAGACAACACACAAAATTTGATAAAACCGTGAAAGTTTATATAATATTATGTACTAACGTACCGTCTTAATATGACATTATGACTTTATCAACAATGATTTTGAGTCAGTGGCCAAGTATGGTGCAGTGGTTGGCTCCAGTAACAGAAACGTGCTCCAAAGTCAAGCATCAGCCGGTTCCACTAGTCCTCGGATGGGTGACCACCAGGGTTTAGTGACAAATCCTTGCCTCATATTCACACTTGTTCTAACCAACCATAAACTACCCCACATTTAAAAACCTACTAAAAATAACAACCCAGTGGCTTATTTTTCTGAAGGTTGATCAATTAAAAAAAAAATAGTAATAATTTTGAGTGAACTTCAAAAATTACTTTTTTAACCCAAAGGATTAATATTTCATTTTCATTTTGCAATAATTAAATGATTATAAATACTATTCTAAAGGTAGGTTTATGTCTGTTTCCCACGCTTTTTGCATCAGTCATAACTTATGTAGTTTAAAATTATCAATTTTTTTATTTATTTAAACACATTGTTATAATAATATAATGTTAACCGTTGACAGTTAGATGTAAATATTGTCACTTCTTATATTGATGTATGTTGTAAGTACCCGTATATTGTTTCTCTGTGATATCTCGATAACTGCTATAAATAATTGAGTTAATATTGTTAGAAAAACAAAGCACACAAACGTCATTTAAATTTACAAAATTTATCAAAAAATGATTTTAGCATTTTATCTATGTTGCACTTTGGTCTGAGAGAGGAAACGAATATTGCACTGACATCTCTTAATTGAAATATTTGGCTTTCAACAATATTTCGTTTTAGTTAAAATATTTTTTTTTTATATTGTTACATACTCTTTGCTCTTTGATAACATTTCAAATGTAAAGACAAAATCAAAAACTGTTTTCCGGGAACCAACAATAAAATGATAATATTATATACATAATTATAGTGTTATTTCATTTATTTTAAGTACAGTTATCCAAAACAAATAATTTGATAAACTTATTTAATGTTAATGAGTTTTAAATTATGTATGTGAAATATTGATAATTTTCAAAGCGGATAAAGTATGCATTTTTAAAAGTGGTTATTGTTTGAAAATACCAAGTACAGTTGTTCTGACGAGATTAAATAAAATGACTTATTTGTTCCGGCATGGACATACGTTTAACTATTCAAGTCGCACGATAGTTTATTTGATTACCTAATCGTTGAAGTCGAAATCGAATTTGTTTTTAATCAATGTTATTATTAATATATGTTTATGCAACAAATAATAGAATATACGCAGGTACAAATATTTAAATGACAACTTGTCGCGGTTTTATTTACCGATCGGATTCGAATTCGGAATTGTTTATCCATCACTATTTGCTATCCCACGTATTCGATGTCAGAGAATCGGTTCGCACTGTGCATACGTGTACAGCCGACTGCCTGCCGATTGGCAATTTATTCTAACTGTGAAATGTATAAATTCAACTTTATTTCCCCGCACCTGCAGTCGTGAATGTTACCTAATAATAATTAAAAGTCAAGTTCGTGCTATTGAAAATTCCGAACGTAAAATAAAGTAAACGTGTACATTTGCCGACAGATAATAAAAAAATAAAATAAAAAAATTACGTAATAAATTGTATACACGAATCATTATTATTGTACTATTACCTACGACTACCATTATCGAAGTATTACATTTTTTTTTCAAACCGAATCGCTACCGAATAATTAAAATAGTAACTACCTAATTCAATGTGTATTTTATAATATTACGTAATTTTCAATTCTCAATAAGACGTGATATTATATCGTTATTAGGTCATACACACTTTCAACACTACACGCAGCAAAATGAGTGGGGGGGAAGCGTGTTTTTCCTGGAAAACACGTTTACGTAATCAATGAATTTATTCGAAACGGTTGAAATGACTCGAGTAACGAGTTTTAATGTCAGCTCGTGTGTTCTAATTTTCGTGGGCAAACCAAACTCGGGTAGGTAGTTTGTCAGGTAAAGCATGATGTTCGGAAGAGCGTGAGTCGTGGGTGAAGTAATTATAGAAGTTTACTAGTAACTGGGGAGCAACTGATTGATGATAATAATAACCTGTTGTGATTTGCAGTGTAAATGACGCTTAGTATTAGTACTTTTACTCAAATGTAACATTGAAAATAAACGTCGAACACACGTAATAATAATATAATATACACATTAACCTGAACATTATCCCGAACTTGTAGATATCGATCAATTCTTTAAAGGTTACAATCGAAGTTTCCTGACCTATTTTATTTCATTAGTCTTGATAAAAAAATAACATCGATGCCGATGAAGAGAATTGCCCCCCCCCCCTTAAACTTAGCGTCTACTGCAATTACCGCTATAACAATTATTGAGACAAAACTTTTATACCGCATGTGATTAGAATATAAAATGTTGTAATTTTTAGGGTCATCGAAATAAAAATCAAAACAATTAATTGTATTAGGTGTATTATGGCATGGCGGTGACTTATGTGGGGTTGTGAGTGACCACTAGAACAGTGACGGACATGTGTGGACAGTGATGGACAGTGATGGACAGGGATGGACTGAGTGCAAAGAGGCGTAGAGTATTTTCTGTTGGATAATAAGATTTCGTTTTAAAATGTGATGTATTATTACCAATATTATAGGATTGCCATAGAAAAGTAATTTTTGGGTTTGCTGTCGTATTGCTTTGATTTCTTAACTCGATAGTACGCGTATGAATAGACACACTGATAGCAGTACTTGTATACAATTCAATATTATCAGTTAGAATAAATTATGATAGCATCTATATTATATAGATTATATGACATTTTATATATATAGACTATATAATATATTATGGAAAATGCATTTCAATACTTTTGATTCAGTACAAAACATTATTATACAGCCTTGACGTTACTGAAGTGTGCATAATTATTCAAAACATTTTCGAATGCAACGAAATTTGGAAATTAGGAAACAATATTATTAGTAACAAATAACAATATTATAATATCTTTATAATGATGTGTAGTTTATTGAATATTAAGGTGAAAATAATTTTGGCATATATTTTATCTACCGAAATATTAAGGTCTTATTTATAGAATCCGACATTGCCATTAGAATACATACCAATAATAAATGTAGCTATATGATAGCTCAATAAAAAAAAGTAACTTATTATAATAGTATATAGGTACCTGTACTAACGAAAGTACATTAAAGTTTTAGTTTTAGTTCATGATTTTGGAAAAAAATGTATGAAATCGAGGTAGCTAATTAATAATGCTATACCTACCAATAAAATTGAAATATTGTAACGGTGACCGATTATGGTGGGGAGGGGGGGTCTCAGTGCAAATCTCCCGTCCACGACCCCACGGCTTAGCTCTTTATGTATATAGCCGCGAAAAAATTCTTAGTGGTCAGAAGGCTTTAACCTACCCAGTTCACCGCTGTAGGACATTGATGAGTTCGGACGATGGACTTTTCGGAGATTGTCCAAACAAAAACCCCGCCGGCGGAGGTGGTTGATCGAGATTATATATAATTGTGTTGTATTTGAGTTCGGATTTGACAGTTTGAATTATTTTCGACGCCATTCGAGTGTTCAGCGGATTATTGCTGTGAATCGAACGGAAGCAAATCCACCCATAAATCCCGTGTAAGTCAAGTACACATTATTTCGACGGAGATAATTGTAAGTAATGAGTCGTGATGTCGATTTATAGTGTATACATATAACGTCAATACGATATTTTGTAATTCGGTTTGAAACACACTCCAAACTCTCATACCGTTATGTATGTATAAGCGCATTTGTTTGCTTACAATATTATTTAAGCTTTCAAGCTGTTGGGGCGTATTATGAAGATTATAGAAAATCGTATTTTGATAAAGTGAAGAGTTCGTGACAATCAAGAGCTCTGATATTATTTTTCGTCAAAACGTCGACCGTAGATTTTAGTCTCAAAATGTCTTATTTTTATTTTGATGTTATTGTAGTATTATTGTATTATTATTGTTCATCATGTATTTGTTTCCCCACGGCATTGGGCAAAATATCCAACAAGTATAGGATTAACAATTCATATTGAATAATACATTGAAAATAACGCGATTAGAAAAAATATTAATAATACCATTATTTTTGTGAATCTTAAATAATTCTGAAAACTTAATTCAATCAATCGAGTTGAAAACAAATTTGAAAAAATATTTAATCTGCCAATATGATAACTAGGGCTCGGATTTATATGTATTTATTTAACCAGAGTATGTATTTATGCAGCAAAAATATGTACATAAATATGTGCTAAAAAATTTATAATATGTATTATCAAAAAAAAAAATATTATTATTAATTAAAATGAAATGTAATAAAAAAAATTATTTATCTAACTATCTAATTATTATGGTTACAATTAATAATGACATGCATTTTTAAATTTTCGAATTCGAAAGATGGCCGATTATGTCGTAAAATTGATCTATATCGACTGAAAGATCTCTCAACTTCGACTGATGTTATAGGACAATATTGCACGTTGACTATGTCTGAAGGAGAAAGTTCTACAGTATTATTTTGTACTTTTTAAACATGGGCAAGTCTGTATTAATAAATAATAAATCGTAAATGAACAAATTATCGAAATATGTAGGAAAAATGGAATTATTGAGAAATATGTAAAAACATGTACTTATGGCAAAATATGTAAAAATATGTAAAATAAAATATAGTTCATTTTATTGGAAATCCCTTGAAACGAATTTATCACTTACCTAAATTAATTTATCAAATCACAGTAAAAATATGTATTTACATATAAATCCGAGCCCTAATGATAACCAAATGTCAACAATAGTCATTATATTCGTATAAAAAGTAGTTTTTCATAAAATAATAATTTATTATAATATATAGTCGTTATTATAAACTTTTAACAATCATATTCACACAATCTAAACATAATGAATATTTTTTTAAACTTTGTATTCTCCATATTTCGTTTTTAATTGCATTTTTTTCTATCGGTTGGTTTTTAACCCTGGATTTTTTATAATCAAATATATTTTGACTTGAATATTTTAGTATTCACCAGGATATTTTTTTCTGGATATTTTTACCGGGATTTTCCTTTTATATGCATAATAGCTCTTTCTAAATATAAAATACGAATTAAGACTGTGTTGCTCGTGATTCTCTCGATCGTGTAACAATATTATTCTGCAGATAAACAAAATTCAAAATTCGAAATAAAACGATTTGCGCTTTGGGTACTACATAGGAGTCTAATGTAACCAGAATGGATCCCCCACGAAAACAATGAAGAACACAATAATATAATACTATTATTACTATGCCTGTCAATTATCACGCAATAAAATTATCATAAATTTATTTTATTATAATATTGTTATTTGTTATGAGTCACGGTATAGACCAGCATACCGGTATGTTGACCTTCAAAAGTCGAGTAACGTCTATCGAAAAGTCAATTGAGAAAATACGTATAATACCGGGGAAGTTTGAAGACTGCAGACAAAGATTATTGCAAATTTATACCGAAAGTGTTGGCAACTCAAAGAAAACTCGTATAGTCACTTCACACTCTTCGACCTACACGCTTGTCGATATTATTTTGAACAAACGCTTTTTTTTATATATAAAACCCACACAGGAGGTACCAGTATAATCGACAGCCAGACGCGCTCGTCGTGACGATTGTCCAATTTATGCAAAATGAAAAAAAAAATGTTATTATTAATGTTAATTATTTACGCGATGCCCATTATTGTTCGTCGTCGAACTGTGTTTTTTTTTTTATTATCAACTGCATTATTGTTTTTATTTTTTATTGGGCACGGATCGTTGATTTTGAAACAGATTTGACGCCGATACCTACAAATGCCCCAATTATCTCACTTTCGTTTTTCACATACTATAATATTACATAGGCACTCGTTGTTAACCTTCAACCATATCGAAAAGCCGATAGAGAAAAAAACTTAAAATAGGAATTTACGCACCGGGAAATTTTGAAGACGAACAAAATTTGTGTCAAGTTTACATAGAAAGTGCGACTTTAAGACAAATTATTACGGTCGCTATACCTACATAATATTATACTGTACGACCCAAACACGTCTTCAACCATGCTTGTCAATAATATTTTGGACACTCGTTTTTTTTTTATAAGACCCGTATTATAATAGATACCTATATAGTCATAGTATAATCGATAGCCAGTCGCGCTCGTCTTCACTCGTAACGACTGTCCAATTTATGCAGGATAGGAAAAAAAAAGGTTAGGTTAGGATAAAAAAAAAGTTGAGGATTAATTATTTACGCGGCGCCCGCTATTGTTCGTCCTTTCACTGGGGGTTTTTTTTTTATCAACTATACGTGTAATTTTTATTTTTGTTATAGGTCCTTGATGTTCAATAAATTTGACATGTTCTACGCCAATATTTACACGTGTTTTTTTTGTTTCACACATTGTCATGTATACCTTGGTATCCTATAATAATCTAACCTAGGTATATTAGCTGTGGTAGACGCGCGGATGATAATAATATTATTATACGTACACTTTTATTTTATTATTCAACTCGCACATACCAACGATCGGATTTTACAAGCAACAAAAATGTTTTGTTTTTAATTTTTGCCCTTTTGTAAACAGCGAAGATACGTGGAGTTCATAAACATTAAACAAAGTTATGAATGCGTGTCTTGAGAGGAGTATAATATGCGAATAATCTCAGTAATCTCACAAGTGAATACCTATATCATTTTACCACCAAAAATGATTAATAATTTCAATTTTCGAAAACAGTTTGGATACGCCATTATACTTGAATATTGTATGATAACACACACATACATGTCGAGTTAATTAATATCTATTTAGAGTATTTAGACTGTTGTAGGAATACGACCGAAAATAATGATGGTCAGTCCACCGTAATATTAGATAAAGGATGGATAAAATAATAATCTTAAAGGATTTGTGTATAATGTTGTCCTGGAAGAAATAATGTTTTGTAATAGAAATTATGATACACCAAATAAATAAATGAGTTGATAAAATAATAATTTCTGTATTTTTGAACAATAGACATAATTTACTTTTAAAAACGATTGGTTATTACTTATTATATAGGTATACACTGTAAGTACACATTTCTTTTTTAAATATTTTTGAGGAATTCATTTTTATTATAAGTTATAACAATAATTTTTAATATTTTTAAAAACATGATATTAGCAAGTATAAAAAAATGAAATTAACTTTTTAAAGTGTACATCACTTTGTTTGTAACATTTGATTTAAACTATCCATTGCACTTTTATATATTTTTATTTTATAACAACCTTTAACGTAATAATACAAAATTTATAAAAATCAAATATGTACATTGAAAATATTTGTATGTACTAAAATGAATAAAAATACCAACTAAAACATTCTGTGAAAGGTTTTCATCAATTTCCAATAGATAAAAACTATGGTGAAAAAATATTTTTTTTTTAATGCGAAGTATTATCAAAAATGATAAAATACTAATATTAACATAGATCTATAAAATACGTAGATATTTTTTTAATGTTTAACATCTCTCAAATGCATATTTTATTTTAAGCAATCAATAATAATTTAAATATTATATTTATGTATTTATTATTTAAATTAATATCAATAGATTAAAACAAATATATCTAATAGATTCAAATAATTTAAAGTACAAAATGACAATATGATGTTATGTTGGTAATTATTTTTTTTTGTAACACAATACTTTATTTTTGTATTTAAAAAAAAATGAAACTTTCTGTTAGTATCATATTTTTTTATTTTGACTGAAAATGTCAAAAAAAAACTATTTATTAAAACTTGATAACCTGCTACTGAAATAATATAGGTATTATTATATTAGTATAAAAATATAATTTTTGAGGTCATGTTCTCAATCTGCAGCAACGCTCGCAGCCCGTACCGTCCCTTGTTGCTAGCACTCGGATGATTGACCACGCGGGTTTTTTGTACACATCAATGCCACACTTACAAACTTGTTCCCACCAACCATCCCCCCACACAGTACTAGGCTAATGACTTAAGTAGTTGAAGCCTAAATCCAATATATATATATGTTATATAATATTACCTACTATTATGTACCTACTTACAACAGTATAATAATATTTTATAGGCACTCAAGAATCAAATATTATAATAACCTACATGTATTATATTATTCAAATAACAATGAGAAAAATAAATAAATAATTCTTAAGTCCAAAGGTATTGTGTTTTTTTTTGTGAACATGTTTTTAAAACTATTTCCGATTTAAGAGGTTAAGTCAAGTATTGATAGCTTATTTGCATTAACAGGAAAAAAATCAAACATATTTTATGGTATAACAGCAATTTATAAGTATATTTTATATCGTATTATATAAAAATAAAATTTAATAATAATATTTATAAGTCATATTACCGAGGTTTGTCGTCACAGTTGCAACAGATGGTGTGGAGTGTTTGACGATGTGACAGCTTGGTCGTCGTTTGTCGACTGTGGATCTCGGTGAAGCTGTGGACCGATTACGGCTCTTGGTGGACGGGCGTTAGTCGCTTCGTTGTCGCCCAGAACGCCCGGATGGTCCTATGGGAACGCACGAACTCCCGGCTGGCGGGTTGGGGTGGCCGCACCCTCCACCCTCAGCACCCCACGCGATCTCTACCCCCGACCCCTGACCATACACCCACCGACTGTCTATATGGTGCGCACGCACCCGCCACCGCCGTTGCGTTGTGCCCGGGACCCATACCCACCTGCAGTCATCATCCCTTGTCATAACCCTTTCTTCCACGGCCACCACCGCTGCAGCCTACGCATAAAGGTACAATATTTTAACAATTTAATAAATATTAGTATAAGTACTTTATGCCTGCAGTATATGTGGAATGATTTCGCAGAGTTTTGGATGGGTTTTTTTTCTCTCGCGATGCCATGTTGCACCCCCCCCCCCCCCCCCTGATTCGAATGGTGTAACACGTTTCGGGTGTATGTACATTCGAGTTGACTTCTTTGTTTGGCGTCATCGTTATTTTGACGTTTTATTGACTTCTATTTATGCTATATACACATTATGAGCAATAGCATATAATAATGAGCCGCAATGGACCTATAGTGGCTTTATACGGGTCCTATTCGTTTCCGACTACAAAATTCAAATAAACTCTATTTTATTTACGTCTCCTGGAATTTATTTCAACGGATCATTTTATCATTTTGTCAATTATTTTCTTACATCCAAATTATAATAGATAATACAATTTTAATTTCCATCAGGCACCAGGCGTAGAGTTGAGTAGTTGACCATCAATCTTGCAAACATAAAGTCACCTGGTGCTATGTATACCATCCACTAATACTGATCTCAATTATTTCTATTATAAATCTAAATATATAAACACAATGATAGATACAAATGTATACAAATTGGTACACTAAAAAATCGATTGATTAAATCCTAAGTTAGAATAATGTAATATTGTGCTTTTTATATGCGTTATCAGAACATAACTTCAACTTTATACATTTTACGTTCTTGTATTACTATCTCAATCTACACGATGATACCTAGAAAATTCAAATACTTACACAATTAAAATGTTAAGTCTATGACATTGAACGATCTGTGTGAAACATGTTAGTCTTAAATTGGAAGGCAAATATGTGCCATAAATGATCAAATTTAATTTTAACTAACAATTAAAAAACAAAAATTATAAGAATTAAATCTGTCAAAAAAAATAATGTCTGTGAAACTTGCGTTTATGTTAAGGGTAAAAAATAACGGTGCAGGTAGAAGTTACAAAAAAAATATATAATCGTTGGCATTAAAAATCACCTTGTTTTGATATATCAATGTTTTATCCTCGACCTACTTGGCCTTCGTCAATATAATCGTATAGGAAGTTTACTTATTACTTAAATTTATCATTACCAAATATTGTAATATTATTATTTGTCCGTATACAATACATAATAGGTAATATAATATTATGATTAACAGGTGGTTTCGGCGGTGTCGGTTATTCCAGAATTATTCCGTACCCGCTAACATTGGACGATATGAATGTGTGATACTTATAATAATTATAATGAATTCTAAACTAATTAATAATCGTTAACCATAATGTTTTAGATTCTGATCAGAGCTATGAATGTATTGATTTATATAAAATGGTGTGTGTATTTTTTAAGAATAATTAGGAAAAATTATGAAAATTGGGGACAGCGACTATACCAATATTAGACAAAACTTATACTTATTGTTTTTTAGGTCGAACTCAAAAACTAATAACGTTACCTACATATTTAAATTCCCCAATTGTTTATATTAAGATTTTCACATTTTTACATTTAATATCATTTCAATATTTTAATGAAGAATAACGATTTTAGGTAGTTTTGTTTTTGATTTTAAAATATTGTAAATTGTACTAGAAAAACTTAACGCAGATTAATGTGTTCTATTTTATATTTTATACACTCAATGATTTTTTCAGATGCATTGTTTTTGGTAATAATTAATTCAACTTACTCGGTGTGAAATAAGTTACAACACACAACTTACTTTAATAGCAATACAAAAAAAACCAAATCATTAAACTTACTTGATATAGAGCAGAGGGCTGTCTTCGCTCAGAATCTGTTTTTGTATGTACAGTTCAAATTTAACTCGTCCATTACAGTGGCCCACAGTACAAGAGAAGGCGGTACTCACTTAACCACCTTTTTTAGATTCTGAGCTGTGCAATAAATGTATTGATTTTACAATGAAATGTGTGTGTGTGTTTGGTATAAACGGAAAGTAATCGAAATAAGTCTTTGATTTTAAACTTCAGTGTCTTTTATGGTGGGGAAGTGAATCAAGTTGGTACATTAGAGAGGTCAAAACGAAAAATTCCCCGAAGATTTCATAAGCCTTGAATAACCAACCAAAAATAATAAGGAAAATTAGAGGGTATACTGCATACTACGACTTACTTTGCATATACTGCAGTATTTGGCAAAATCGGTTCAGTTTTTTTTGTGTCACCAAAAAACTAATTACCTAATTACCGTAATACATTTAATTTTCATGAGATTTTAAGATTGTCATTTTCAATACACCATTACATTTGTGAATATTTATATTTTATATTTTGATTCTTTTTGAGCTATTTATAAGTACCTTTAAGAAAATTTCGATTTTTTAATTATTGTCGTAAATGTTTTTCGATTGGTCAAAATACTTGTTAATTTAAATCTTCCTCATAAGTTGTTGTTCATGAAAGTTAAAATAAAAAGTTGATCGTGAATTCACAATATTTTTTTATGAACGCCTGAAATTAGAATTTTGACAATATTTTCTTTTAAGTTAAAAACAAATAACAGTACCTAGATACATGATATTTTCACCAAAATATGTATGCTTATTTTATCATTTTCAAATTATTAAACCATTATTAAATCATTGTCGTTTTAGTTTTGAGCAATTTATAAAAATGTTTAATGCATCTTTTGTTCATAAATGTCAATTAAATTATTTTTGTTAGGGCAAAATACTTGAACACAAACAAAGTTCTACATAATTTATTTCAATCTTAGTTAAAAAGAAATATATTATAGACACATAGAATCTTTTTTTAAGTATTTAATGTTTAAAATTTCCCGAAATTGGTGTCCAAATCTTTAAAAATTTTCAAGTTATTTTGAAGTCGCAAGCTTATAATGTAATTAAATAATTCATAGCCAATAATTGAAAATTTAAAACAAAGTAACTCTTAATAAAAATCAATAGTCAACAAAAAATCTAAAAAATATATTATATGAATACACAGTTTTTCGTATTGTCATTTTAAGTTCAAATTTGGACGAAATTAGATATTATTAAACTAAGAATATCGATCTTAGTTATTTTGTTATAATTAACAAATAGTATTATAATATAGGTTAACTAATAACATGCAGTCTCTACTCAAAATCGTTTTTTGTATGAAATGATATTATAGCATTGAATTCAAATTTAACGCCTTCCATCAGGATTATTGTATTCTATTTACTCTACAACGTTAACTATAACTCTAATCATTAATCAATTTTTTTATTTATTAATTTTTTTTTTCATAAAAATCAAACCATTTTTAATTTTAACTTCAGCATTTTAGGTATTCATTATCGGGGTCAGCCACTGCTGAGATTATTGAGCGTTGACGGACTTGCCTTTTCAGTAAGCGTATTTATAATCATATTCCAAACAACATTTAATCTTCTATAATGTGTAAAAATGCGTCAGGGTCACCGATAGGTGATAATATCTGGGGTAGCATTTGTCGTTGCGTGTTATTATGTATCATCGTCCCTTCCCTTAATTTCGGGCTTATTTTTATTTCTTGTGTGAATAATTATTACCGTTTAATTGAAGGGTACATTATTGTTTTGTTTCTTATTATTTACGGTGCATTCGAATTGAGCCCCCCCCCCCCCCAAAAAAAAACACAATTTGAGTTTGTACTGGTTGAGTACTGCAACTTATATTTTTTTCATCTGAATCAAGTCCTGAGTTTTTCAATTTCTTGTCTGAATTGGGTCCCGATTTATATAACAGTATATATTCGTTGACTTTCGGCTTATTGAATTATAATAAATACGATGTTAAATTATTAATAGAACATATTGATAATAAAGAATTGAAAAGAAAAGCTAAAGACAATATTTGTGAAAGGTCATCTAATCTAAATTTATACAAATATTGAGATTGCTACTAATGATATTGATACTAATTAGAAAAAGGTCTTCGTTATCAGCTATTAGTTATTACCAATTATACATTTTATTTGAATATGTATAGTCAACATCTATAAGGAGAACTCATTTGTTATATCCATAGTCAGTTTTATTTTATGGAACTTAACTGTTATAAACAGAATGTTTTTCTGATATTCAATTACCTAGTACGTTTTTTATAGTTTTGGTATGCTAAACGTTTGAATTTTAAATGTCGAGATTAAAAAACCCTTCTTAAGTATTTAAATTTCAATTAAATATTCACACATTATAGTTTACAAAAACGCTGAACAAGGGTAAAATGGCAAATTTTTAGATATCCAAGTTTAAAGATCAAACTTAATTAAATAATAGAAAAGTCGTTCAGAAACATAAATCGAATCGTATGAATGCTGCTGTGTGGATGGTTTGACCAACACAGTTACTCAACATTGAAGAAAGCTTCTAAATCGTTAATCCGTGTCAAATAAACTACCCCACCCCTCCCTAGGGAAAACAACTCTTGGATTGTCACTGACAATATTTCAACACTTCGAATATTGTTTTTTTCCAAATTGTCAAAACGTCTCTTAAAATCGCTCGTCCAATATCATGTTTACCTATAAGTACTTCTACCGTTGAAATAAACCATAATATTACTAAGAGCTTACCAAATAAAAATCTACTGTTCGAGTTTTAAAATCTCCAGTTATCCTTTTTAGCAATGGAATCATGCTTTGATAAGAGTTGAAAGTGTATAAGATACGTAAATATTGAAATATTTTGTTAGATTTCTAGACAATTTTAGTATTAATCTTGCAGAAAATAATTATTTAATTATTACTATTAATATATTATTCATGACTACTTTAATGTGTATGCCATTTTTTATTTCACATCGTATTATTGTACCCAGTATACATTGTAAGATGTTTTTTGATATGGTTTTTAATTTGTATTGCTAGAACCTGAAAATATAATGGCAAAGCTCCATAGTACAACTTGAAACATTAAGAAGATAAAACATAGTTTAAAGTTTGAATTTTGACTACATACAATGTTTATTTTTAATAATGGTGATAATAGTGATACATAATTACCTATATTATTTTATTTGTATTATAACTAGATTACATATAAAACTTTAATGTCATTAGAATATTTTAAAAATAAAATAATCAACCTTATATAAACGAGTCAATTTATGATTTCTATGATAATTTATCTGCTAGGCTCAAATACATGAAGATTAAAACACGTGATTCTCAATCAGTGCGATTCGAATTCCAACGCAGTTCAGAATAGTCTTTCAAATTCGACGAGCTTATCGATAATAATTATTTAGATAATAATATTATATCGGTATCTTTTGCGCCCTAATGAGCGGAAGTGAGCCAGCTACTGTGGATTATATTTTTTTGTTTTTATCCAATTACTGTAGCTGTTTGATACTATATACATTTAATTTTTATATTTTATATTTTATCTAGAGCACCATCACTGCCTCTTAACTCGTAAGTCGTAGTTATACATTTATTGTCTGACAGATTTTGTGTTGCTAGCTTCTCAGCATGGTTGGATTTTGGTCGGGGGTGTCACTTCAGAATTTATTTCGCGTCGAATGCAAAACATATTTAGGAATAGCTAATCATGGTTTAAGTATTTATATATTTTTTTGTATTCTAAATTATTTTCAAATACATTTAGACAAAATTATTTCGAATAACATTTTTTTTTTTATGTAAAAATATGAAGTAAAAAAAAAAAATATGTAAAATAATATCCGTTAAGATTTAATGCATTTAACCATTTGGTATTAAGTAATTCTGTACGTAGGTATCAGGAGTTTCTATAAATTCAATAAATAGTAACTAAAACGTTTTAATAGTTGTGTAAATATCATATTATAAATAATATTTACCTTTATTTATTTCAAACTCAGACCTAAGAATAAATAAGCTAACACGGGCCAGTTATATTGTAAAATATATTGTAAAAACATATTGTGTTCGTATTTAAAAAGGATTTAGTAAAAAGTAGCTTAGAAGATAATTTAAGATAGTTAATATCTAGATATTTATGATGTCAAGGTGAGGAAAATTTAAATTAAAAAAAAAAATGATCACTTTTCAAAAAACATTATAGAAACCATCAAAATTATATTATTTGCGGTGTTCGAAACTTGGAAATACGTTTTTAAATTTCAATAACTAATACGTTTAAATTTAAAGAGCATCCGTGGGAAGCAAATAATGCAAAACCCTTGCTTAAAATTATGTATCTGGTTTTGGATCTATTTTATCGTTTATAATATAGATTATTCTAATACTGTACGTTAATACGTATAACGTTTAAATAACAGTGTTTGTTGGGATTTATAATTACTGCCAAATGGCTGACCGACCGTGTATTCAAATTTAATTAATTCACATTATTGTATTAAATAGGGTGTTTTCGCAGATAATATTATGCCACCGGTATTAAATCTCGCTTCACCATTTTTTTCCCCCTCACGACATTTGATAGCCCCGGCGCGATTTTCGAGTGATTTTAGATGGAATCTGGACTTAACGGATACCTATCTCGAGGAAAAACATAGTTAAGACCAGAAAAAAAATGTATAGGTATTCCAATGTATTTCGGCCTGTCTATAACGGACAGTAACATTCCTCCCCAAAACCTTCGAAACGGACAACCATCTTGGTCGGAACTCAAATTTAATGGCACACTTACATACTCGTACCAGCGTCACTGGTCGTGACGTCAAGACTCGGAAAACTGTTTATTACACGTAACATGAATGTATGCATTTTTTCTATTTTCATAAAAGTACAATATTTTCATTAAATAATTACGTAGGTGGTGTGTATAATGCATATCTATGTGAGTTCGACTAAAATAATGTTAAATTCTTTCTGCAGCGGATACCTCTCTCGGCGGACAAATCGTTAAATACCCGGCGAAAACTGTTATTAAAATGTAGATGTTTCGACCTTTCTAAAACGAACTCTTTCTATTTCGGGCACGGACAGTAATATTTCTCCCCTGACCTACGGACCACAATCTCAGTTCAATCTTAGTTCACTCTAATTGAATTACATACGTCGAGGCTTGAATTATGACCGATAGCGTACACTTCTATATCCCCGATAACTATATGTAACATTAACTGCGTGTATTTATAATTGTTAATTATATATAATTTATCATGTGCGTATGCTTTTTTTCTTCATAAATGTACAGTAGTTTCATTAAATAGAATTGTGAGTTTGACTAAAATAATACCTAAATTCCGTTTATAACGGACACCTGCCCATAACGAATACTTTTAATGGTAATCTGTCTCTATTATTCTATATTCTAGAAGACGTCATGTGGTTCAAACATGATTAGGAGACATATTATGTCACACATCCTTCGAGATTGTTGCTTAACAGCATAAATATTATTATTTCTTTAACGAGTTATAATATTATGTTTGCAATGCCGCACAATAGTTACAAATTTAAAGAGATGACCATAATTGATTTTTGAAATTCTCAAAAAATTAAAAGCTATTGTATAAAAATACTTCACATGTTTCAGCAGACAGTGGGTATTCAAAAATGTATCACTTCATTAAAACAGTCACATTTTTAATATTCAAATTTATTAATGTTTAAATAAGAAAAATAGAAATTTTTTTTACCCATAAAATTTTTGTAAATTCCATAATACTTTAAAGTTTTTGTGCTCTATATGAAATACTTTAGAAATGCAATTAATATCAGTTTTTTATATATTAATATATATTAGTATAACTATTAAAGTACTTATCATCATTATTATTATCTGTAAAATAAATAACTGTAGCGATAGCGAATTAATACTCATTATAGCTTCAGTTATCTTACAGACTGGATAACAGTGGACGATTTAATACAATATAATATACACATTTTATTTAATTAATTAAGAGATAGCAATTATACAAGTCTGGTTGGTTATTTCAGACAAATGAGAAGGTTGGATATGAAGTAATTATGGAAAATAGAAAAATTAAAATACAGAATGAATTTGGAGAAATATTGGGATTACTTGTTGATTTTTCAAAAACAGGATTTGGCAGCAGTATAATGATTGCTAAATAGTTTTTTATAAACTATAATATTATATCTTCAGACATAACTGATATCGACAAAAATCTTATTATTCTCTAGTAATTATCTAGTACCTACTCATAATATTAATAAAACATCTTTTTTTTTAATTTTGAACCACCGTGTGCCACTCAGGTATGTGGATATATTATAGGAAATTATCTTTCACAAGTAATCCTCGGAGATTTTGCTGAATACTAATAGCTTATAAATATTTTCGACTTCATTAAAATTTTCCGTTCAATATAATTTTTAAAATCCGGTGCTTTGTCTGAGTCACTGCTCCTGTTTACATAACCTTGTTCTAGCCCACTTGTAGGTAATTTACTTTTCAATTTCGAGCTTTTGGACGTATTTTAAATTGTACCTGTAGTTGCTACACTGCCTATTCACTAATTATTTAAAATCTATGATAATCAATGACAACTCTATAACGACAATCACATGATGAGAAAATAAAGATTAGAAGATTCTTTGAAAAAAGGAAATTATTTCATATAGTAATTGAAAATAAAATAAAGACATTTAATACAAGCCCAAATGTCATGTACGAACGATTGAAACGCGGTACATCATGGTCACCGAACGGCTACCATTACCGATATTACAGTCGGTCCAACAATAGATTTTAATGTTCGACACAAAATCAAACCAAAAAATTTAACAATAACTGCACAAACTAATTCGGTATATTTACTATATCCGTACCTATACTTATATTATTTTAACAACGTTTCCTATAAGCTGTATTGTAATAATACCGGATATGTGTTTTCGGAGATCCTAAAAAGTGCAAAATTAAATGTTAACGTTTGAGTCAAATCTATAACGACGCTACCGTCAAACATAGCTGTTGACCGGTCTTTTTGTTTGCGGTGTTTGTACCTACTTACTATAATTGCCTATTATTATAAACGCAACAGGTCGTGTGGTAATCGCTGCCATGGTCGTTCCCAACTTACTGATGTAATCTGTTTCAAATCGTACACACACCTAATAACCACCTTGAATTATTGTATTTATTATGATCGGCTGAACACGTGTATTATTGTACACAAGAAAAATAACAATATTATTAAGGGGGTACCTCTCCCATACAGGCTATACGGAAACGTATCATTTTCTCATTTCTATGAGATGCTGACCATTAACCAAGTACATTTTAGAACTATAAATGAAACGACCATCCTAAATTCATGCTCCGATCTCACCGACAGCGATACCTATATAATATATATATTATACTGTAGTTCCTTATTATAGTTATTAGTGTTATTTGCATTTGTAGTAATTCGATCGAATGTGAGAGGGGCTTGATGTGTTTACTCATTGACCATTGTCGAAACTAAGCAGACTTCAACCTTCAATTGTCTACCCCCTGCAAACTTGTAGAGGTGTATATTACACCTAAATGTAAATAAATAAAATATAATATGTTTATTTAAATGTTATGAATATATTAGATTAATATTCAGTGCTATGGGTTAGGTAAGAAAAAATTAAGTTTTGTCTTAAAAAAATACTCCCAAAAAGCCAAAACCCGTATAATATAAAACTCAAACTATCACACGTGTAAAACCCTACCATTCTTTCCCCCTACAAACCAACAAACCTACAAACCTACAGAACAGCTAATGGCCATAGTTGCCGGGCTTAGGATCAATTAAGCAAAAAAAAAACTCAAATTGGGAGCTTAGATTTATCGACTAGGTATGTAAATATTACATTATGATATAATGTTCAATACATTTTTATCATATTAACAGAGAAGTTTGAATATTTAGCTGTTTCTCATAATTCTTTCTAACCACCATAAAAAAATATCAGAAGTGCATATTTTTTTTAAAAGCTGTTAAAGATCGATTTTTTTTTTTTAAATTCATCTAAATTAAGAAATATGTTAATTGCTTTGTAGTCAGATACTCAGATGCATAACATTATTAATTTTAACATCAAAGGTTTGAAATCCGTTAGAGGTTCCTCATAAGTTTTTATTAGAATAATTATAAAAATAATGTAATGTAAAACATCGTTATAACAATAATGGTATACATTTCTTATAAGCGACTGAACTTTACATTTTTCCGAAATTTCATGTTTCATATTTTTCAACTATTAACGATTATTAACTATTTTCAACTGGGAAACGATTTATTATTTATTTAACGAATTTCGTCATTTTGCTATAATTCAAAAAGCATCAATCGTATGAAAACTTGAAACATTTCGCTATAAATAGAATAAATATTTTTTATGTACAATAAACTTTTCAACATTTTTAGATAATATGTATAGGGATTATTTGGTTTTTTCAAAATTGTATTATTTTAAAATTATTTAATTTCCCATATTTTCTAGTGCTCTGAGAAGAAAATATTATATTCCGAAATATTATCGTTATTTTAATTCTTAGTGCTGTACATTAATGATAACAATATCATATAATCACAGAATAATATAATAATTTATTCTGTGATATAATATGGATAGGTATAACAGACAATTTTGGTTTTTATCGAGTTTTCGTTCAAATAATGATTAATCATTTCTATAATGCACTTAAAACATAAATATGTCGCAGTATTTAAGAATTACGCTTGCATATTAATTACAATTTATTTTTAATTTGTCGGTTATTTAATTGATAGAGTTTTTTTTTCAGTTACATATATTATATTATACTATCAATAATCGCTGGTTATCATAATATTGAATAGGTACGTATTTGATACCGATTAATCTATTCCGGAAATATTATTTCAGAAAATAGAAGAGAATATGTCATATTTTATCACTACGGCGTTAACCCTCGTCTTGCGTACAATGTTTGAGCACTAGGTGTGCCGAAATCCAGCCAAACTGCGTCCGCTATCGGGAGGTATAGCCGTATAGGACAGGGGTCTTGAACCTGCGGCTCTTTGGACAATTCATCAATTAAACAACTACAACTAAAAAAAAGGTTGTTCAAACTTGTGTGGCTCCCTGGACATCGTGGTTTTGTAATTTTTCGAAAAAATGGGTTTTTCTTACGAAAAGGTTCCCGACCCCTGGTAAGGACCATAGGCTTGCAGCTGAAGATTCGCATGTGCTACATCAGCAACATTCTTTTGACCGATCGATTGGACTGTGGCCGTTGCGAGTTCTTAGTCTGTACGGTCAGCAACGGAAAATTCATTATTTATTATAAGTAGATATGGACATTTTTTCCATTAGATAATTGATACTTTGTACAATATTGTACCTAGCTTATGACAGAATAGAGGGTCAGTGTTATTTTATTTTGACCACTGCCTACCCCAACATACAATTAAATAATTTCGGCTGTTCAAATTGTAATCGACCGATTGTGAACAAATTGGCCAGCTTGTTTATACTGTTCACTGCATCTGCAGTTGAAGTCTGCGCACGCCCATGAATGCGCAGTACTACTTCGCACTCACTATTTATCACTTTATTATCGTAGGTACTTGGTCGAAAAAACTCAATAGACATTTTCACTTTTTTCATAGGTATTTTCTTTCTTGAAATAAACTATAGTGTAAATAGCGAACTGCATATTATATAATTATTAAATCATGCACCTACATAATATTATCATCTACATATAAATTTTTTTAATCAGGTCCCGCGGTTACGGGTTATTTACTTATCTTAGGTGGTTTTATCAAATAACCATAGGTACTTTGTGTTAAATAATGATAAGGTTTGCCTTCATTTTTTTTTTAATATTCAAATAATATAATAATATTTATTTCACTTTTGAAACTTTGAATTATAATAATTCTATTACAGTATAATATTATATCATTAAAATGTAAGTGAATAAATCGTTTTTAATACGTTTGTTGATTTTGTATAAATGCTAGCTATAAAGTCAGCCAATATTGTCCAGGCTTAAATATTTTGAGCAGACATTAATATTATTACTCATTCAATGGTTATCATTAGGGAAAGGATTTTTATGTAAATACATGTACGTATGCGGATATAAGCAGCTATTTGACATTTTATGAGAATTTTCCCCGCTTTAGATAATTCTTATTAAAAATATATGTAATAACGCTGATTGTATTTCGCATAATTTGTATGTTTAATATATGTTTTTAATTTTATAGTGCACATTTTTATTTATAGCCCATATTTTCATCTTATGTTTTCACTTTCACAGTCGTATGAACTTATCATTTATCAAATTTATCATGAAAGTGGGTATTAATTTACTTATTACTAGATTAAATAATAATATGGATATCGGTCTACAATATTTATAACGATGCATTACGACCAGTCGTCAAAGACAAGATTTTAAGATAAGAAAACTTTTGATCATCCAGTGCAATAAGGTAAAGTATGAACTAAATTTTTTTTTTCACTTTTCATCGAGGCGGATTAAGAATGGTTTTAGTGAAGAACGAGTGAAGATAGCGAAAATACGAAACTTCATTTTTAATAGATGCTTACAATTAACACTTGTTTCATAGTTTTAAATGTTTTTGATTAAATTTTATGTACACATTTTGTATTATAAATTATAACACAATATTTTTAAAAGCATATTTTGAGGATTTTTTGCGCATTTACAACCGTTCTCTAGTTATCATATCATTATTTATTTTTATTTTATTTTAGCCAAATCAATTACAGTTAAATAATTACAATAAATTACATCAATAATAGCTGATACGTATGCCGACTGAGCTATTAGTTCGTATCTGGTATACAGAGTTCGTGGATGTAAATTACGTATTGTTTTATAATAAAATATTTATACAAAATAAAAAAATACGACTTCATTATTAATATAACATAGAAGATAGATATTTTAGAAGGAAGAAAGAAAAAAAAATTAACAAAAGTGTGTAATAACATAGATTAGATATTATCTGACTTTTTATAATTTTACTAATGCACATAATATTATTATCATCAAGTTTACTACTTATTTTATTAATTGAATTTTTTATTTGATTTTTATTAATTATATCATTGGTATAATTATTGGATTGACTTCCACATGCAAATATTAACCAAGAATATTAGGCATATTCGGTATATTTGCAAAAAATTTGGGATATGGGATGTTCAAACACTATTCTCTTGGAGTACCTACAATATAGATTTTTCTCTTAACATTTAGGGAAAATTTTCTGAAACATATTATACACCTATTTACAATAATATATAGTTACTTAAATACATTATGTGTTAATATTTATGAGATTATTGAGACTGCATTGTGTGAAATCATCGGGTTTTTATTTTCAATGTGAATTTAGAACCATACCGTTTTCTCTCCCCCCCCCGCTCCCGCCCCTAGATACCTGATTAATGAAAAAAAAATGTATTTAATTAAAATAACTAACTTTTCACTCATTCGTCATTAATTTAAATTATAAAATATTATAATATTACTTACTAAATTAAATTACAACATAACAACATCATGTGGACATCATACGGTACACCTCACCACGCGCAGCGATATCATCACGATATCATTATATTTTGGGCCGGCGAAGACTTTGTCGAAACGCACAGTACGCGTAGGTACCAGCTGAATTATGTTATCCGGTGGGATTTTTTTACTCTCTCCGAGCCGCACACCGTCGTTGTATATTGCGTCATCCACGCGATATCAACACTGGGTTGGTCGTGAATAATCGCATACGACTTAACGAGTATAATACAATACAATAATATTATACGTTTTCAATAACACACGCACACAACGGCATATAGACGCATACATAATGTATTATTAGTGTTATTATTAGAACGATATCGTAACGTTAAACATTTTACAATGTTAAAATATGAAAAATGATAATATTTTAATATCATATATGTTATTATAATAATAATCGGTAACATAATAACACCGACACATAATATTATGCGTGCAGTATAATTATTAATATAAATATTATGCAACGCGTATGCTGGTGTTGTTTTTTTTTTCACCGGAAACTAGCGCACTATATTATAACAATGTTGTGAAAAAAACGATACTTATTGCTTAATTACAAAAATCGGTAGAGAAACACACTGCATGTAGCGTTGTAGTTGGCTGACGACGTGACGTTGTATAGTTAGGTTCAATCTGCGATTTGCACAAACAATTTTGAAACGTATTTACGATTTGCACCAAAATTCAAATCTATCGTTGTTTCGATAGACTAGTATCTAAGTAGGAACAAGTTTCGATAGTAGACGAGTTCAATAATAAACTGAGATATGAAAATCTAAAAAATAACACAGCAGAACATTTCGATTAAGATTCTGAATGCCGAATGGTGATTTTACTTATAAATGACATCGCTCTGCGGTAGGACCATCAGCATTTACTACCTTACAACAATAATATGTTTGTCATATTTCATTGTTGTTGAATTATTTTAGGTAAAAATAAAATTTTAAAACACGAATTAATGATTTGAAATTATTTGTACACAACTCAGATTTTGATTTTAAAAAAAGGCCAAATCAGTATCATATTCCTAACACAAAACAGTAATAACTTATTATTGGTTTTTGTTTAGAAAATAGGTAGGAAAACAGCTAGACTATACATAAATCAAGGTTCTATTTAGAACATAACTCTCCCTACACAAGTTCAGCATACATAGGTTGTTGCAGCTATGTATAGTATGTCGTAAGTGTAATTAATTTATAAGCATGTATTTTTGTCTTAATATTATAAACAATAATTGTCAGTCGAATAGTCAGCATAATGAACATCAAATAGTTGACGAATAATCGGATACACAGATAATCAACCGATGCAAATTACAATTACTATTTTCTACTACTCACGATGGTGCAAATACCATACCCTTATTTTTGTGCATATTACAAACATTGTTTTCGGTTACCTATAGTGGCGCAAATTACAAACTCCCAAGTAAAAAGTCAATGTTATTTTAGTTTTGAGCTCCTTAATTTTCTAATTCATTGAATAACTTAAAAAGATAAATACCTATTATTGTAATAACTTAGCTTTATTTAGTTGATTTGGAAAGTATAATGTACGTTAAGTTAAAATCATGTTTATGATCGTATCAACAAATGAAGTTAAAATTAATTAAGTATCTAATTATTTTTTATTTCATCATGATGCGTACAATGCTTGTATATAGGAACAAATAAAATGTAATCCTTGATTGAGTATAATTTGGTTGACACAAACATTGAAATGCTCATATACCACAAATTACAACAAGTAACAACTCTATAGTGAGCGATAATAATTAATAGTATGATGAAAATAATTATAATATATTTATATATTTGAAAGTCGCATAATCACCAAAGTGTTATACCCATGTGGTAATTTGAAAAAAATTAATTCACCGTTTTTAAATAAACAAAAGTTAAATTATTTAAGTTTTTTTCATTATCCCTAGTTAAAATGTATAGGTAAAACAATAAAGCACCATAGCAGATAGTTGTTAATCACTAATCATTATTCCACAGAGAGTAATAATTATAGTAATTATATAACTGCAGATGTCAGTGTGTTAGACCAAACTGCAACCACGCTACAGCAAAAAACCACATTTTAATAGAAGTCATACTTTTGGATTCTAATCAATAACTCAAAAATAAAGCCTAAACCAATAGAAAAGAATGTTGGTTTATTTTCAAGGCTATTTAAGTTTAGAAATAATATGGAATAATTATCGGTAAAAAATAATAAATGTATATTTTAGTGTTTTTTACCTATGACTTTGATAGTAAAAACCTGCTAGTGCACCGTTACTTATACAGTATTCACATTATGTCATAAATCATAATCGAATATTCAGAATTTGAAAAAAGAAATGTCCATTTAATGAACAAATCGCCAATCGAATTCTTTAAATTGCTATATTACTACAATTATATTGCTTTTTATATAATTTTGATAATAGAAACGATTGTTCAATGGTTCGCTGAGAATACATAATATTATTTAATAAATAATTTTAAAAAGTAGCTTATATTATATAGGTGTCAACCGCATATCAATTTTATTTATTTTTATAATATTTTGGTTTTAAACAAATTTAATAGGACAACAATTAGAAGACGTCGACTCTAAATATTTCCAAAAGTATTTTGACATATTATTATTGTTTGCATCATTGAAAAACACATTTCATAAAATATAAAAATATATATAATTTCAATCATTAATATAATATCCAAAATTATGTTTATGTACTTATATTATGATTATTTTCAGTATAAAATCTCATTTAAGACATTTGTATGAAAATTAAGAAATGACGTTAAAGGTTAACGATGTGTTACTGCAATAATACAGGAAATAAATAAATTATATAACTTTTCCAAAGTCTTTTATTCTGAAAAACATAAATTTGTTCTAATTAGATTAGCTATAAATTATAATAGTCTGCAGTGAAAATAGCATCATCTCTATAAAAAACATTTTTGTAGACCAAGTTTCGTGTTAAATCTCATTGGTTGACATTAACTGAATTCGGTATATACCTACTTGTGGCTTTCAAGAATGAAGCAATTAAAACAAGTCGGACTTAGGTTAAAAAATAGTTTCAAGTTATCGATACCCATGTAAGTTACTAATACATTCTATTAGTAGGTATAGTAAAATACTTTTCGCCGTCGTCGGTAATTCGATTTTAATTAACTTAATGATGGAATTTCATTTATCCGACATACGTGCTACGCGCAGGGCATAGGAAGACACGGAAAATGCAATAAATCAAAAGCGAATGTGGATGTGTAATGTACTTCATATATTATATAGGACACATATATGCACTATATATTAAGATATTAGTCACAGACACACGCAAGAGAATGGAATTTGAAAATTTTAATTTCGATTTATATGATATATAATTCTACATCAAAAAAGAGGGAAAATAGATAACCACTGAGTTGTACGGTCAGAATCGAGTGTATCTCGTCGTTGAGTCGGCACTTTAGTTGATGTGTTAAATTTGTATTCAATGATAAATCATTGTTTATTATTAAAAAGCGATTTTAAGCTGACAGTCTAACTTTTTGGTTACCAATAGGTGTAACCAAACAATTATTTTAATAGTAATATTAACAAATGTTCGTAATTTTTTTTTAGTTTTTCCTGAATATTTGAAAATTTGGTGAGAACTATCAATTTAAAGCACCCAAAAGTTGAAAAAAGTATTAACGAAATAAAATTTACTTCAAGAAATCATCATCAAAGTTGACCGTCAGAGGATTTTTTTTTTCTACTAGAAATAATGTCTCCAGATTCAAAAAACACATATCATTCTCTCCGTTCAAAATCTAAAATGTTATGTAATTCTCGTGTTATATCAGACTACACAAACTCATTCATGTTTGGTTTTCCATTTTTCCAATTCGAAATCATGACCCGGCTGAATTAAATAAGCTTTCGATTGATAAGATAACATTTAATAATATAGACGACATGCTGCGATAAGATTACAAACAGCAGGACAAGAAGATTATTTCTAGATTTTTTTTTTCATAATAGTTCACACACAGATTAGCCATACTAGATAACTGCTGTGAGTTTTAGACGATAGTCGTAAATCAAATAAAATAATGCAAACAATGACGAGAGTTAATATGATAATAATATGTCGTTTGTTCTTATTTGTTTTGTTTATTTAATTTCAATCAAAATGTATTGAAAATATAGTAATAATTTACTATGGGCTATAAATTGACATATAATAATATACTCTGATGAACGCTACGCTGCAAGCCAGTCCAATAGCCGTGGTGGGCATTGGCGAAAATCAGGCGGGCTAAAGCACGACTCAAAAAGCCTTCTAAGACCCATCAAAATTAATTTTCTTATTTCCCTAAATGAAAATTATGGTCCTAAATAACAATAGAAAATTACTATGAAAACAATGAGAAAATTTTAACGAAAAAAATTTTTAATTTTTGTGAACTGACTAAACTCTAATTACCTGTAATTATTTAAAAAAAATAATAACAAAATAAACCGGAAACCTCGATCTGTTAAATACCTTGTGTATAGTATGTTCCGGTTTTGTGTATATCATCAATTGCACGTCATAAGATTGTATTTGTATAAACATGTTTAATCTTTATAAACCGATGAAAACTATAACATGATATAATTAAGAAAATATTATTATTGCCAGTAATTTTAAAATTAAAAATATAAAATGGGGTTTTAAGGTACCTAATACATGATATAGATATAAGATATTATTATGTAAGCCACGAAAATTCAACAGTTGAGAAATTCGTAAAAACATATCAGTTAAATTCACTTTTGGTATACTTTGATTTTGATTGGTCCTCTAGCAGATAAAAGTAATGAATGTGTTAAATTAATTCAATGAAAACAATTCTGAACCGAATTCAAACATCAACTAAAATCAACACATATTATTTTCTAAGGATATTAAAGTAAATGTTATATCATTATTTGGATATTCTTAATTCAATTGGTTTAGTTAATTTTTGACAAAAACATACAATACAACGAATAACTTATAAGTCATTACCAATATGTTTCACACTATGGTGTCTTAAGATTCGTGTTGTAACTTATATCCAGTGTTGGGTATTAAGATATAAGCATAGGTAACGTAGCTAATATTATTTTATTCGTCATACTTAACTTCCATGTACATTTTAATAACAGTTATTTTCGATAAGAAATTCATAAAATGAAACCCGTTATTTTCCTATAAAAGAGAATAAGAAAAAAAACAACTAATTAATTTAAAAAAAATTATAACACTATAAGTTATTTATTTTTATATATTATTTATAGTATAATAATATATATTTGTATACATTTTAACACAGTCACATTACTCACATTTTTAATGTTTTGGATAACGCAAAGTTACATGTCTTATTAAAAAGTAAAGGAACAACATTAAAATTGTATTCAAGTAACTTTATTACTTCCATCTCTAAGGCAACGAGTACAATTAAAGTATTCAATTTTTAAAAGTAACTTAACCAACGTACGCGTAAAGATAGCTTAAAATTAATCTAAATAGTTTTTAAATTAAATAAGTGTATAAAAATCTTCTTTACCTAGGTATTTAATTATAGAATTTCAAGTCTCTATGATAAATGTTTTATGAATGACAACAACATAACTAAGATCGTTTGAGAAAAAATTGTTATTTTCCGCTTAAATTGCATATTGTCAAAGCTTGGACTTCTAATATTTATAAAAAACAAATGTTGACTATTTATTTTCAAGAGTCTTAACTGCTGTAAGAAAAACTTATGAAAACCACGTGTTAAATTGTCAAGCTTTTTGGCCGAGGAAAAAAATGGTTATTACAATTTTCAAATGTCTACAAATAAATCAAAAATAACCAACAATTTTTGAAAACAATATTTGCCCAGACAATTTTAATAAAAATATTTTGAAAAAATTGCCAAATTAAAGTCTCCGGAAGCTCTACTTAGCGTCTAAAACGTACTGATTTATTTTGTATATATCACAGTTGTTACACAAATAATCTCGGACTTCAGTTCACTTGAAATGGTCATATTGTGCGTCTGTCGACTATCGTTTGAGGATTATGCTACACTTAATTTATTTATTTAATCGAATAGACGCCATGTAGCTTTGAGAACAATATTAAAAATACAAAATCAACAGATCTTATGATTATTTATAAATTAAAAATTTCACTTTAATATAATTATATTGTTGTGTATTAGTGATTCGCATTACCAATATCGGCTAACAGTCATTTTCAGTAGTTATTACGTAGGTAGTCATTATGCTGACAACAGTGAATCCAGTTAGGCAATGTACACATTGAATGGATGATAAATAAAATGATTTAAATTGATAATTTAGATATTGATATGGATTATAACTAATATTTTATTTATTTATTAGAATATGAAGTACGTAAATAATTACCATAAAATACTTATAATTTGACAAAATCATGTAACTATTATTTTATTATAATTTATACTTATCGGTATAGTTATTAACAAAGTCATGGTTATATTATCATTGAAAAAAATTTATTTATTTTTATAAGGCAAATTACTAGGTACTTAAAGACACAGGAACATACGTTTTCATAACTGAACAATGAAAATTTCAAAATATTTAGTATGTATTTATACGACTAGTTCCAAAGTTTACCGTTACCTGTTTGTTCACAAAACTCATTTTTATTTTCTTCTTCTGAAACCCCTGGTATATATATATATTTTTTTTTTATACCTTATCTATAGTTGATCTGTTCAGTTTATCATCACAGATACTGGTAATAAAGTAATTGTCAGAACAAGGCCACACGAACGGCCCTTATTTTTTTTTAAGATTGAAACGGTACTTACTATGAAGTAGAATAGCCGTTTACCAAGAATATAAATACATCTGTTTTATATATAAATAATTAGTGCTTTATTTCTATTCAAACTTTTATGTTTACAATATTCGGGGATGGAAAATGTTGTTTTTCCCGTTAATCTCTTATATAATATGAAAGGAGTTTTTTTGTTATCATACAATATTAGGGACGGAACAGATAATTGTATTAGGCCCGCTCAATTAAGTGGCGTCTAATCACAATCTCTGTTCGGGTCGAGCGAGGCCTAGGCAGGCGCGCTTGGGGGGACTTTCTTTTAATCAGTATTGTCCTGAAACGGACAATTTATTACCCAATGTCATCCAGTTGGTTATCCAATTGATAAGTTCTTGCCCCTGGTTGATTACTCTTCTCTGCGTCCTGTAAGGTCCCTGTTGCTAGTCGATCCGCCTGATCAAAATATCATTTAGTTAGTCCCGTGGACAAAGATATATATAGGCCGATGGGTTGGAATGCAGCTGACCGTACGATCGATTTTGTGGCGATGCTCAAAGAGAGTTGCACACGGGATCGAACCGGTCGTCGTTCGTCGGTCGGGGCTCTTGAATGCCGTGGACCGTAATCGGTGTCGTCGTTGGACCGCACGATAAATTAGTGGCGATACTCTGTGGGAGTTGCACACGGGATCGTACCGGTCGTCGGTCGGGGCACTTGAACGCCGTAGACCGGAATCGGTGTCGTCGTTGGTCCGTACGATCAATTAGTGGCGATACTCTGTGGGAGTGGCACACGGGATCGTACCGGTCGTCGTTCGCTGGTTGAATATTCTTGAGGTTTCTTCGGGTCTTCAGTCTTCGTTGTAGTTTGGTTGAAGTGTGAAGAAGGAGTGAGAGTATAATGTTTCTATGCCGAATCTTACTAGTAGAAGTACTACTATCCGTACCGACTAGTAAACCAATCAACTATCCGGGTGCCTGTTGTGTTTTCTCTCGTGGTAGATTTGATTATATCTCCGAAGTTTATGGGGTTACAACCACGGGGAAGGTATTGTTGTCTTCGTCTTCACTTCCCCTATCCGTAGATGTACTTTTGATGTTTATATGATGTACGGAAGTGCTTGTAATTCCTTTCTAAGTCCAAAATGTGGTGTTTTACTCTTGTTCTGTCCTGTGATTGGTTGTGCTCGTCCTACGTTGCAATTATCTGTCGTGAAAAATAATTGTTGGCTCTGTTAAGAGCCTTTTTCGTAATAATTATATTTATGTTCCGTAACAAGATAAACGGACAATTTTGATTTTGTTGAACCGACGCAAACAACATCATGCTCTTTCAGTTTATTTACAAAAACAAAAACAAAATTATTGGTCCCATGTCATGGATAATAATATCATTAGAGTTCATCACTTTTAGTTCTATTGTGATAAGCCTTGATGAATTTTCAGTTTTACATTCCATTAATATTACATCTGTGATCACATACATAGTACGGAGTCAATATTCATGTAGACATAGGTTTCTAGAGCCTACTGATAACATGAAAAATTGAGCTTGACACAGACACCAATGTATCTCACCCAACACCCGTGGATGAAAAAGGACTTTGTATAATAGTCCTAGGTGGTTTCCTGTATGGTTTCTTGTATATGAACACGGCAATAATAATCAGACGAACGTTTAACATAAATTATGATTATTATATATTTCATAATATACCACGCAAACGTCTACGGGAGAGCAAGAATATTATAATATTATGATGTGCAACGGAGTTCAGTGAAACTTCGTCGTCTGAGAATATTATCCGTACCATTGTTGTTTATGATAATAATGCTTAACGATATGAAATGCATATAATTTATTATTATAATTTATTTCGGATAACATTCTTGTCCGTAACACATCATATAACCTACTTACTATTACACGAGTGACGAGAATTAATACATGCAAAGCACTTGTCTTATTACTGTTTCATGACATAATATTGATCTGACTGCGATCATGATATATAAGAAGGCGGTATTCACTATATTTATGAACCTAACCTATACTGAGCACCTACCGGATTTTGGTTACACCGTTTTTAATTTTGAAAACGGACCGTCCGGATTCGTCGAGAAGTCAAATAACTATCGTGTGTTGTATTCGAAATTATTTTGTATACTTCAGTTTTTCACTTTCATATCAATTATTATTATACTAAACAGTTTTTGGAGTGTTAAAAATCGTTTCGGTTATAGAACATCGTGTTTCAAATACGAGGGGACTCGAGATCAGAGATCAATGTGATAACTTAAGTATATATAGGTAATTATAAGTAAAAAGGAATCAGAAAAAAATTACTTCACTCGGACGAGGATCGCAGCTACTTTTTGTTAGTATAGGTACATATAATTAAAAAAAATATGGCTATAATATTATGCAACTATGATAATATTATATGTTACAAATACGCTTTTACGAAATAGTACGGCAGATGGTCCTTATAAAGTAGGTACAATAATATATTAGTAATTAATACACAAGTATTACGAGAATCTCAAGAATGCTGACCAGTGCCTCTATTATAAATTATGTTAGACATAAATATCATTGCAAGGAGGTTAAACGTCGCATAAAAAAAAATACATAAAATGTTTTCTCCGTGCACTGCTCCCCCGTATAAAAATGGTCTAACTGATTCGCGATTTCTAGATGATTTCGTATTTCTTTCGAAAAATACGATATTGTCGAGGAAACTTTTAAATCGTCAGCTGGCATTACCACCGAGTGAAAACTAAATAATATAATATCGTAGAATAATAATTATCGTCAGCAACGGAGAATAAAATAAATAATACACCTTATAAGCTATAAGTAGGTAGTTACTATTACTACTTATACAATATATACACAATATATGTATACAATGAACCTTCCGTTCAAAGAAATTCTATTTCAGGAAATGTTTTTGAAAACCATAACCGAATGAATTTTGACGAATTCCTCAATAGTACGAATTTTTATTTTTGTTTTGTTACCCACGATGACTCGTGAGACTTTGCACCTTGAGCAAGTTTCACTGACTACGTTTATTATTATTGCGCACGCAGAGGGAAAATACGATTAAGAACTAAATAATATTATACATTATAATATAGGTAGTGACTTCGACGTGTTGTCAATATGGGCTTTGACTGCGTTTATGTCTCTGGTTATTACTCTATGATGTGCGGCCGTATTGTGTTCACTCGTCATTCATGATATTAAAATAATATACAATCAGCTCTGCAAGAACAGTAGTCGCGCATAGTTATAGGAAAAAAGAAAAATAATACCCAGTCTTACGCGGATTCATTGAGTTCGGAAAATTTCTTCTCCCATAATAGCAGCACAATGTTTGTGGGAAACCCCTCGTTTTTCGGGTAGTAAAAAAGAAAAAAGTTCACCAAAGGGGTAATTATTTCGTTAGAGGGCTAACTAATATAACTTCTTGAAGGTCCAGCCGATGATGGAATCGTCTCAACATTCACATAAATGAAAAATCCAAAATGGCACGGTATAGGCACTACTATACATAATAATATAACGAGGAACGCACGCAATTCTCGTTTGTCACCCATTGCGTGTGGTCAATAATAATTTGTAATGAATGACCACTTAGACTGATTGGAGTAAAAATTTGACTCTCGGAATTATTAACTTTTACGACTAAAAAATAATTCGCAGCTGACCACAATCGCTTCGCGATTCGCAAGTCGTCCACCCACGTCTTGTACCTAAATTTTTCTAGATCATATTATTTTATTTGAAACTATACAAACATATTTATTTGATCACATCAACTATCAAGGCTCAGCCGAAAATATTTTTTCGATTTCGATTTTGGATAAAAGTATTGATTTTTTTCGATTTATATTACTCGTATTTTTGCTTCCACTACACTAAACACATAGTATGATGATACTAATAATACATCGAGTGGTAAATAATTCAACAGCTGCAAGTGTAATATTATTAAATTCACAACGAAGAAAAGTGTTTATTTCAGGATCTCCGAACATCATCCTTATATTATTATATTTATTATAATTGTAACCCATATTGCGTATTCGCGGTACATGACGATGACGGATCGTTAGAGTATACTTTAATATCATTATGAAGTTTATTTCCCACGTATTGACGTAATAATAATTATTAGATATTATTAATAAGCTCCTTTCCAAGTTTAAATACTGGACAAAATTGAAAATATCAACCCTGATGCTGTTGAAAGACGCCCTAAGGTAGTATTAAACGCATCTATTTAGAGTTAAGGAACTAATGCCATTAAATAATAGATATAAATAAGCAGGTATGCTTTTAATTCCTAAAAATTTATAAATTACGTATGAATTTGTACGTACATAGTTTTATTTTAAATAATTTTCTTTATTGATATACCTTATTGTGAGTTAATCGACAGTGTTAACCTATAAAAACATTTAAGCTAAATGTTTTTCTTAGACTTCCTTATGCATTAATTAAATAATTCTTATGATTGGTTAATGGTTATTGATATTAATTATAAAGTATTTTTTTTTCTCAAAAATAGTTATTATGATATTCACGATATTAATTGTTATTTATTATTATTTTTTTTTTATTATTGGAACTCTTGTTATTAAAAAATAGACAAATAAGTGTTTATAGCAGATATGTACTTGTAAATAATATGCACTCATAATATCTCTAAACTAACCAAATGTGCACTTATGAGCGAAAAAAGGTCAAATGTGTAAAACACGGAAAATAAAATTGAAAATATAAACTCTCATTGTGTAATTAAAAACATCTGCAGGTACAATAGCATGATGATTTATTTTTGGAATGCTTAACAAATTACTGACCTATCTGACCTAACTGGCTAACTACCTAATAATATAAAGTGATTCTTTAAAAGTTTAACACATTTTCTAAACAATTTTAAGATTTTCGAAAAAAATATTCTTCTTACACATAATTAATACGTATTTGTATACCTTTAATTTGAAATCATCAACATTAGGTACGTATTAACTACATATTTTTACAAAATTTTTAAATTCTTTACGTTTTTGAGTGACAGCATGCATTTTTGATCATACATATTCCTGCAATGTACAATGTCTTTCTTAGAGCTTAAGTACATAAAAATCGAACTTCAGGTGAGTAAATTTAGGAAACGCTTTTTAATAATAATAAACTATTTAAAGCGGGCATCGCTATAATAAATGTAGTTAAGCAAAGTAGAAGACTAATTGTTTTCGGAGCACTCCAATCCACTCATCTGAACCTTAAAAACTCTTAAAAATAACCACTCCGTATAAACAGAGAGATATGGACAAATAATAAAATTGTCTATAAGATTATCACAGATGTGACCAACATATTGTTCATATTATATCATGGTGAAACGTTAGGTGTTTCTCTCGCTGAATTGTATACACATTTTAATATTTTATATTTGTTCACGTAATATACTCATAAAGAATAACGTGCAATGTCAAGCACATTTTTTATACGATATTTTTTTATCCGATCCGTAGGTGATTTTTGTAATAACGCTGCAAAAATAGAATAAATGTAAAATTATAAAAGAATAAAATGAGATAGAGAAACCGTAAATATTAATACGACGCCTGCCGATACTAATATTTAAAATGATCTAAATTTACGCTATTGCCTTCCTCCTGGTCGTCGAAGGGCTTTCGAGGTCGTGTATTCGAGAATTTGATCAAATACACTGTACAATATAAATGTAAATGGTATACGCATATAGTTTAATATAATGCCGTCAATAATACTATATTTTATATTATAATATGTCTTACCTGACTCGCAGCCGTCTCTGGGTTATGCAGTAGGAGTTTTAGGTGACACAAATTAATTATTTAAATACTCGAATAAAAATAAAGAAATACGCTGATTATTGCTCGTCAAAAGAAGTCCAGTTGTCGCTCGTAGAATTCGGTATAAAGAGGTTGTTTATCTGTTTGGTGGTGCGCCTGCACTCGTGAGAGGTTGTTGAATTGGAGAGAGGTGCTCATGCACTGGTGAGAGGTGACGACGCGGTCAAGTCAGCCAGATTCGCAGGCGGTCCCATCAAAGGCCTCCGTGTTTCTAAAGATTGACCGTTATCCTTAGTGATAGAGACCCTGATTGGACCATCCCTTGTATCCGGCTTCGTAAGAAATAGATCACACAAGTGGCGGCAGATGGTCACAACTATGAGTGAGTTTCTACGTGACCAAATAATGCGAATCGTTCCTTTCATCAGTGATTGATGGTATTTATTGGATTTTTAGCGACTTTCTAAGTGCGACAACTCGACCATTATTTATTTTATTGAATAAATAAATATATACAATTATGATATGTGAGCATATCATTACATCCACCCTACGCTTTTTTGTGTTGTGCCCTCACAACACCACTCACAGATGAGTGTCAGCGCAATACATCAATTGATATGTTAGAGAGAGAGAAAAAAAAAGTGCAAAGTTTGAAAATTGAAAGTTTGAATATAAAGTAAGTGGGTGACGTCTTTGTTTATACAAAATTTAAGGGTTGATGATAATATACTTTGAGCTCACAAATATAATGGGAATGGTGTAAGTGTAGGACTGAAGCTTGAGTTCCCATTCCACCATTGCTCTATTTGTATTAGTGTTACTGTTTTATTTTTAAATTTAAATTTTCTAACTTGTGGATTGTAATGATTGCTATGCAATTGTTTCTTAAAGTGTAACATTGTTGCATAATATATAATGCCATATTGTGACTTTTGCCTAGTTTATAATCTTATATGATATTAACTTATTATTTAGAGCTAGTAATATTTGTCTTAAAGTTAATAATTAATTATAGAGTAGTCCTATCCCTCTTCTTTTTTTGTTTTTTATCTTAATTATATTGGTACTTTTTATTTACCTCTGGTTGATTTTACATCTAATGGCGTTAGCCTAATTTGAGCTTTTTTGCTTTATATTTCATTAATTTATTTGTTGTTTATTTGTTTATTTTAGTATTATTTGTATTTGATTCATAGATAAATGGTAGTGCCCCTTTTTTTTTAGTAAAACTTATGCTAGCTTAATTATTTGTACAGTTTTTTTTACAAATAATTATTTCCTATCACTCTAACTTAACTTAGATAATTTTTGGTTTTTTTTTTTTTTATATGAACATTTATTATTATACAAACAAATATTGCTCAACGTTTTTAACTTAACTTAGGTTATTTTTACAGTTTTTTTTTTACAGTTTTTTGTGAGAACGTTTATTCTAAAGCTTATACTAACTTAATTATTTTTAAATTTTTTTTTTATTGATGTACAAATAATTATTACTTAACATTTTAACTTAATATAAATTATTTTTGCAGTTTTTTTTTTTTATATGAACATTAATTATTATACAAACAAATATTACTTAACGTTTCTTAACTTAGGTAATTTTTACATTTTTTTTTTACAACTATCATAGCTTAATTAACTAGATTATAGTTTTTTTTTTTGAGAATGTTTATTCTAAAACTTATACTAACTTAATTATTTTTAAAGTTTTTTTTTATTTATTTTTTTATTAATGTACAAATAATTATTACTTAACATTTTACTACTCTTAATACTGAGAGTCTTCTGTGGTATGGAATTAGTGGTGCTTTGGTTTTCTTATTTTTTGTTTCTGTTTCTATTATTGTATATTCTGAATTTTTAGGATTATAATGTTTTTTGTGTTTATTATGCATTCAGTGGTGAGTTACATTGTCTTGCTCAGTGGCTAGAAATCATACGTGGGGGCTCCTCTCTGTCTCGATCATCGATGGACCACTCTACCATCGTATATACGAAGGATTTACGACCGTCGTATAATTATTGATAATTATTAATAATGCTTACGGACGATTTTTTTTCACCTGTTGACCTTCTCCCCTACTAGGTACGCTATGTACGCACTGCAGGTATATTGTACTAAACACCGATACTAAAAAAAATTTTTAATTAGCAATAATAACAATAATATACATAGTATAGTTTGATGGCTGCTGCAAAGAAGTCGAATGTATTGTAATTTGTATACGTCCATTTTTTTTTTCAAAATCGTTTAAGAGTCCATTAGGTAAATCAAGGTCGATTTTATCATTTTGCGAAAATACTGTAAAACTTGAACTACAGTTTTTTTTTTAAATTTAACTATCGTCGATTCGTATCTATAGACTCCAGACGATACGTATTTATATTGTATAGTACACAAATAACAATATTTTAAAGTATGTAATAAAAAATTGAACACAAAATAATGTATACAATGTAAATTTCAAAAAAATATTTACCTCGACGTAAACATATAAAGGCCACAATAATATGACCGTACTTGTTTTTTTTCAAATATACTTACGACACAGCTAATTTTGGAATTGTTATGTTATAAATAAATTGAATTACTATCTTATAACAATGTGACGCTGTGTAATACGCCAAGACAATAGTATTAACATTTAATAAAAATCAATATTTTATTGTCAACAATATTAGTATAGGTAGGTACTTACCTATTTTTTATCAGAACCATGTGTGTCATGTATAAAATAATTCTGTTATAGAGAAAAAACATAAATGTATAGTGTTAATCAATTAATTAAGTAATTAATATGGTTATTCATATTCATAGAAAAATAGGAAGATGTAAGTTAACACTCTGCTGTACCCAAACCTGTCGAATGTGCCTTTGGTGTCGTCGTTGAGGAACAAGTCACTGTAATGAATATGTGTTTATAATTTGAATTCAATGATGTCATTGCATACGAAAAACAAATCTAAGCATTTGTCAGCATATTTATTACCAAATTTATTAAGCAAATATTTATATTTCTGTCAAAGTACTTTATTTTACTATTATTTATAGTAACACAAAAGTTTAAATACATTTTTGCGAAAAATCAACATTGCATTTTGAAATGTTATTGTGTGTGCAAAATTTAATAAAAATATATATTTAATGATTCGAGCACACACAAATATATTATTTTAAGTTACAACAAAATTAGGTACTCAAATTGTTATTCTTTATAGGTTTTTTATTTTGTGTATATTTTAGCTTAAAATGTATAAAAAAAAATTCATTTTTAGATTTTTTGGTTAAATTATGAACATAATATTTACATAACATTTTCATAATCCTCTAGTTCTTAGATATTATAATTTATAATAATTAAACATATTTTTATACATTTTCAACTAGAAAGTAATTTGAAAATTTACTTGGTTTCGAAAAAATGTAAAATTCAAATTCTTTTTTAAAAAAAATCGTGCCATGGTATTAGGTACATCTTTAATATTTTTTAATTTGTATAATAACAACAAATGAGAAATGATGCATTAAACTGCCAAGCTTTTTGACACAGAAAATTTCTTTTATTGATATTTCAAACTTTTATTAGAGAACTTCCATTTTAAATTTTGTTAAAATTTTTTTTATTTTAAATATCAATAAAAAAATGTAATAAAGAAAACGGAAAAGCACTATACACAGTTAAAAATAAATATTTCGAAATATTTTGAAAATGTTTTACATTTTGAGGAAAATATTAGTTAATTTAAGGGTGAAATCCTATTTCTAAAAATTTGAACTGTATCCCTCAAATAAAATGATATGACCTTCCATTTAACTTTTTTTTTTTTATTGAACATAAACACATCGGCTACTAGGCCATTACTTATTGAAGTACATTTTAGTTAAGGCTTAAATTAGGTTACGTAATTTAATTTATTACTAGTTAAGTAAAGGGAAAATAAAAACTTCCCGAACAAAAATTACAAATCGAAATTTTATTGATTGACCAACTTTACTAAAAATACCACTTTGTATAATATAATACTATGTAATATATACAATTTAATTGGATTTAGTAGTACTACTTAAAACTGATAACTGTTTAAAATGATGAAATATTAATTTATTCAAAGAGTACCTATAATGAATTATTGCTTATATTTAATAACTTTAAATGGATATTTTGATTTTAATTATCAGATGCCCGGTAAAAGATTTGTGATTTCGTAAATTACGCTATAGTACCTATATTATTTTAAATATACATTTCGAGGGGGGGGGGGCTGGTGAAATGTACGTCATTTTGGGTAATATACATGTGTATTTACACTCTTTTTTTTTTATTAAAGTGACCATTTGCTTGTATTACATAATATCGTCTTAAATAATTGTACAGTCCATAAAGTGTTTCAAGAGTAAAATTATATTTTCGATGGATTCTTCGTCGGGGCCCAGTGCGTCATGAAGGTGTTCAGGTATATTGTATTTTTGTCGAGCCTCTTTATCTACACTTTTATATACACTGTTATGTGGAATATACATTTTATGTTGGTACTTGGGAGCGAAAAATTAATTCTAAACATTTAAACCTACGTCTGATATTTCATAATTTTAAAGTTACAATGTGTATAAAAATGAACAAATATTATATAATACCATTAGCATAACTATCAAAGAGAATATTATGCTAAACAGATGTAAATTTATTTTTAATTAATCACCAAAGTTAAGGAGTAACCTGCCGGATGACCGCGGATAAAAAATTGGGTAGGTATAATATTATGTGGTGGGAGCGATGGGTCGTTTTAAAATTAAAAATTGTATCCAAGTACCTGTACCGGCGGAATACACGAGTGTGTCACTGTTATATTACGTAACATAATATATTTTATAATATTATTATTCAGATACCTACAACTATAGCAGCAAACAATGCTAATGACGTATAGGTTTATCATTATTATATATTTTATTTATCGGCTCGGCACGACCGTGACGCGTCTGCCGCAAAAACGTGTTTGTAATCTGCGGGATTGCGAAAAGTCGTCTTCGAGCGGCAGCCACATTAACAATATAACGGGACATTTTCGCACAAAACGGCACCCCCTCCACACCCAAAATCCCACGCCCGGTAAGACGAGACGCCGAAAATACATAGCGGATTTGCCAAAACCGGCTGCTGAAAACCCGAGGCCACGCGGGGTCGAGCAGTAAATCCGCAGCGAGACGACTACAACAATATTATAATACTTAGCGAGGGGAGATCTGCGGCCGATTCATCGTATAAACTGCAAAATAATAATAATAAAATATTAGGTTAGGTGTATAAAATATATTATGGTATATCGGGTAATATGATAGACACCGACTATAGACAGCTGCAGCGTCGCCCAAAAGCACAAATCATTCAGTTTTTTCGGCAGCCAAAAACCGTACAAACAATGACGTGATGAACATCACATATGAGTAATGAGTACCTTGTATTATTATTTTATTTTTCTAGCCGAGCACATCAACATTTTTACGATTAAATTTAAGGTATAATTATCATAGAAAATGTAAATCTTTGTAGAAGTCCGGACAACATAACTCGTTTTTTTTCAAACAGGAAAATATCGTCTGTTGTGTTTTTGAAAATTTACTAATACTCTACGCCATATCTACTGTGGTGACGTGCCGAGTATCATATATTATTTTATCCTTCACTGAAAGAGTCAGTTGATCGATGTTAACAATCATATAGTAACAGGCTGGAAGACGAGTGCAACTAAGCTTCAATTTCAAAAGATAATTTGCTTAAAGTGCCTATTGTAATAACTATTGGCTTTCTGAGGTTAATTTTAAAAAAAAATACTCTACCTACCTAATACATATTATCTTATACATTTATAACTTTTTAATTCATTTTTTTTCATCTAGGTGTACCCAATTTTATAAACAAAAATTAACAACTACCTATATGTATTGGATTAATAATATTATAAGTTTTACTGAAACGTGTAATAATTGTCGAAATCACAAAAACAGATAATATCCAATAATAGAAGGATTTATAAAGAATACATAGATATTATATGGCGTATATACTGATTGTTAAGTAATTATTTAAAAATAAATGTTAAAATGCACAGTCAATTTGTGACCCAAGTGATGGTTTTATTAAAACAATATGGTCAACTTATTAATTTAATCTGGGTCAAGTCGATATTTTTTTGCACATTAACTTTAAACTTTTAGAGCTGAATGAATTATTGTTAGCAGCTATCAAATTGTTTCTTAAATTAATTGTGTTCATTAACTTGTCCTGCACCTTTTAATACACTTAACGAATGTTCGACAATCGATTTTCATTTTTTTAGGTATATATAATATATTAAATATTTACTAGGGAATATTCCCAGTGTACAAAGTCATATTCCATAGATATTCAAGCGATGTTTCATAAAAACATGGAACTCATGCTCTCAGCCCAAGCTGTTTCTTTTATTCGGAATTTCTATATTTATAATTTGAAACGCCACAATCTTAATAACATTACAGGTACTAAGTTGTAATATTATGATTTATGTTTTAAATTTTTAAATTTTTCTCGAGTTTGGGTAGGTAGTGCACGGGCACGTGTACACATAAACACGTGTGCCACCACTGATTGCTCTGTTCAAACACAGGTCATATTTTATTGACTGAATTGCAGCCATTCGGTTCAGTGCAGCTTAAACTTAAAAACAGATACATAGGAACTCGAGATCTGACGATCGTCACTCAAAATACCTACCTCGAACGATATCACGATTACTTTGGCGGCAAGTTGGTCAACCGTACAGGCGTACAGCAAACGTGGCTATATATAGGCTTTAATATACATATAAGTTGCAGCTATAGTTGGCAAACTCACGCTGAAAGTAAAAACAACGTCCCGAACTGTTAATTATTGTTTGGTTAGGTGTATCTACTGAGGTGTATAATCGATTAAATTGATTATTTGTACTCCAAGTCGCTCAATTTGTTTTTCACAACTATTAGTGCGAGCGATAGGTAGTTGAAACTATTCACTCACTAGCTGCTCGCGGTCTCGTGTTTTCGTAACGAGTTTTCCCGGTTCTCGGGAAAACGAAACGATTGGTTTTCAATCTCCAATATAGTATACTAATATACATAATATATTACCTTGGTTAGGCGAAAAGTCACAGAGTTGACGTCTAGTAAAATAAATATCGGTCGCATTCAGAGCCCCCCAAAATAGATTGATTGGGTTCTATCCGCACTTTGTATATTGAGTATAAAATACTTACTTTATATCGATTGCCAAAGTGTACAGCAATATACTGGTTTTTAGAATACCCACATTTTCAATATTTTTTTTCAAGTTTCTAATAATATATATTAACACCAGTACTGCAATACAGACTGCAATGAGTAATCGCTTCATTTTCGTTTAATAAACGTTTGCGCATCTATGATAGCTAACTGAAGCTAAGCCCGTAGTTGACCCATATTCGTATATTCATGTTCATGCATCATCATACGACCTAGGTACCACTGATAATGTAATATAAAAAGAAATTTAAATGTTAATTTATTTAGTTTAAATCAATATTATTTAGTCTGCGATATGGCTGTATATGCAGCCAGAACTTGCAGTATATTATCAAGTGAGACCTGTAGATAGTTAAATACATTTTGATGTTGAATAAAGAAAACAATATAGTTAAAAATATAATAAGCAGTACTTACCTATCTGAACTGGTAAATATTTATTTGCCAATAACTTAGCAACTTGCAAGATATAGCTTAAGTGCAAGTGTGTTACAAATTACGTTTAATAATGTGTTTCTATAAATCGAAAGAATTATATTTCATCTAATAATAGATAGGTGTATAATAGTATTAAATATAAATTATTTATAAGCCATTCAATGTATTTTTTTTTAATGCCTACCCATATATTATATGCCATTGCCCATTATGGTAATATATTATTTGATCGCAGTCTATTGAATTCGGCTGATGCGCTTCATTTGCATATATATATTTCCGTAAAATAAAAATTATAATTTATATAATTTTTCTCCATTTAAAGACTTTTATTCTTTTTTTTTATTTTTAACCTGCTAAGCCGATTGAAAACATTCGTTTGTCTTATATTTGTGTCATTTGAAACCAGTTAGACTCGTACGGTTACCCGTAGTAGCCGGTCCGTTTAATATTAAATATTTTGTTCGAAATAGGTACTTTTATTACTCAAAAGCGAACCAAAGACGAAGTGTCCTGACATCAACAATATATTTGCCAGTTGGATAACGAGTAAATTGAGATAGAGGTCGCGATTAAAAGGTCGCCTTAATAGTGACCGATGCACATAGGCAGTTGTACAGGGTGATTCGACGAGCAAGGCCAACCAACTTTTCACCTTAAATAATGCCGCTGTTATTCAAAAAAGGATTTTTTTAATTTGAAAACATATAGGTACTTAAAAGTTAAGTCCCGTATACTCGAATATTTCATGTTTTAAAGAGTTTAAGAACACAAGTTTTGTGTCGACAAGAAGTGGTACACAAAATCTCGAGTATACAAAAATAATTTTTTTTTTTAAGTAGGTAACTCTATTTTGAAAATTTCAAAAATCTGAATTCGAATAACTGCTTCATCATAACATCCGGGATAAAAATCTTATGGACTTGGCACGGTATATTATTATAATAATAATATTTTTGAACTTTACAACCACCTGCACCCCGACCCCTTCTATCGCCAACCCGAATTCGCTCGGCCGGTCATCCATACGATATATAGTCGAAGTGTCAAGTACAATAATTACATAATATTATAATATTATGAACGACCGCAGATGACATTTGTAAGACAGTACAGTAGGTATAGGTGCTTTTATAACGTCGAGTGTCTCGGGACGGTATTTAAACGACTCCGGGGGCAAACAAAACATAATGATAAAATTTAGAAGGAAAAAAAACACTGCAAAACGAAACAACGGCGGTATTCGCCGAGACCCGTTAAAACGGGTTTTTTTATAATATTATGTTCGAGAGACTATGTTATTATTACTATATTGTGCGCGACAGTGTGGTGAGCGAACGTGCCGAACAAGTCGGTCGGCGTCGCTCGAGGGGGAGGTGGAGGGGACGGGAGAAAATGGCGATGTCGAAAAACTGTACACTCGGTCTCTTATAATCTATATAGAGATATATAATATAATATAAAAAAATAATATGTATTTCATTGTTTTTTTTAAACTCCCGCACTGCACAATAATACAATCGTGTTTGATGTAAATAATATATTATATAAAACAATACATTACAATATATTATAATATATATTTTGTATATTACAATAATATGGATATTTTTTATAATATAATAATAATAATAATAATCATAATAATAATAATAATAATATATAGATAGTAGAAAACAATAACAATCTTATAGTATTATGTAATAATATGTACAGGTTGTTAAATCATAATAATATTATGTACGCATGTTACGCGTTATAATATTAAAAAACATAAAACTTTTGCATTGTACAAGTTTAAAAAATAAAAACTTACGATTATAAATAATTTATTACAGAATATAAGTTTCATGACGATGAGTAATAATATTAATAAAAATCAAAATAGTAATATTACAGTGATCGTACAAATAAATTAATAAATAAATACCATTATATCGTAATATTCTTCGACAATAACACTCGAGTTCATGCAATATAATAAAATTGCATTATAATATTATTGTACACTAAGCATAATGTTTTAATATTCGATATTGTAACGCAAACGCAAGACGATAAAGTAATATTACAATATTGTATAATATGCTTTCCTTCTCGTTATTATATCTATTTTATTAATCATAATAATAATTTATACAATTTTACTATGTATAATAATATTAACTATTATTTTACAGGGTCGGCGTTTATCGACCCGCGTCAAAATGCATCACCAAAAACTCAAAAACCGAACAACGGCAACAGGTACGTGATCGAACGTTTATCACAGATATATTTTATTCGGCCTCGGCACTGCCGTATGAATCGGGAGAAGTGGTTTCCGAAGATTCGAAAGGGGAGGAGAGGGGTCCTCTAGAGGCGTTATTTTAAAAATCTTATTGAAAAAGGCAACCAAATAGTTGTCTATTCCGGCGGGTCTGTCGTGGATGGATTCCGAGGCACGCCCCCGCCTCACTGCACTAATGGAAATTTGACTTTAAACGTCTCCTCAACGATGGTAATAATAATATTTTAAGTTGCAATCGCGACCACTGGCGGCGAAAAGAACGTTTTGCACTATTGGGTCCAATTATATCTACCTAACTATTACACCACAGTCGGTCGTTTATACGCATATGCGGCACACCACACAAACGTCTAAGGAAATAATAATAATATTCTTATTTTTGCAAAATAGCAACGTCCTCGCCTGCCGTATTGCCGCCGTCCGTTATGTTTTTGGCGTAACGTTTATATTGAAAAAAAAAAACAATTATATTTATATTTTATACACACACACACATACACTAATATAATATACATATATATTATATACAGCGTACGTACAGGGCGATTCTCTCTCGGCCGCGGTTCACTGAGTCTGGCGAAAAATTTGGAGTTGTGTCTCCGTCATAAATTATTAACCCGGAAAACCGGCAACTCGAGAACCGCCCCGTACGTATAATATGTGTTATTGTTACATGTTTATTTACACATTTTAATATCAAATAACCTGACGAACGCCAGCACTGACGGATAAAGGAAAACATGGTTTTCAGATTAAAGCAGCGTTTATGATTTCAATCACCCCCGCACAATTATATTGTTTGCGCCGGTCTGTTAGCCGATCATCAAGTGTGCGCTCGTCTTTCGGAAAGCAAACAAAAACAAAAAAAAAAACAATAATTATTATATTCGAGTTTCGATATAACAATAAAAACATTATCATAATATCATCTATTTTATATGTACACATATATAGTATTAGAATAAGACATTCGGTGGGCGACGAAAACGTGTTCGATTGATAATATGCGAAACATCGTCAAAACTACCAGAGCTTTTAATAATAATAATGATGATAATAATATTAAAATAATAATAAAAATAATAATAATAAAAGTAAAAATAATAATCATAGAAAAAAAAAAATAATAATTTACCTACATATTGATTCGCGTGCGAACGTATAACAAACAAAATACCTGTGGATCGCGATAACGAATGACAATAATATTATTATTGTATCCGTCTTCATGGCCTGCGGCCGCGATTAGTTGACCGCAACGGTGGTGGACTGGGCCGGAGCAGCGGTGGCCGACTTCCTGGACGACAACATGTTCTTGAGGCTGGCCACCTCGGAAGCTAGCCGGGCCACCTCGGACTTGAGCCTGGTGTCGTCGGCGGCGGCCGCGGCCGTCGGGGCGGTCGCGTGCACGGCACCGTCGGCCGGTTCGCCACCCATGGTGGCGGCGGCCGGTGACTGCATGGCGGCGGCTCGGGGCGCGGCCACCGAGGCGGCCGTCGGGCACGCGGCTACCGAAGCGGACGACGGCCGGACGCCCCATTCGACGCCCAGACTGATGCCAGAGTCGCGCTCGTCGCTGCTTCCCTCCGCGTCCCACGGTGGACTGGCCCGACTGCTTCCGGGTTCCTGCTTGATGGCCTGCAGGGACAGCAACGCAGTGGCCGCCACGTCCTTGTCGCCCAAGTGAGTCTTGTGGCGGAGTTTGTGTGGCAGACAGTTGCCGCCACCGTTACCCCCGCCGCCGCTGTTGACGATCGCTGCGATGTTGTTGCCGTTGATGCCTGCAGAGTTGTTGTCGTTGGCGTGGACCATGGAGACGCCGTTGTTGTTGCCGTTGAGGACCGCGATCGGTATACCTCCGCCGCCGCCACCGGTCATCATGGCCATCATGCCGTTGCCGTTGAAGTGGTGCCGGTGTCGGTGCTGATGAAGGTGATTGTTGTTATTCTGGTTGTTGTTGTTTCCGACCAACGAGCCACCCGGTCCGACTACTCCACCGGCCGCTGCGGCAGCAGCCGCGGCCACGAACGCCAAAGATATGGGCACGCAAGACGATGATGTGTCGTCACCGCTGCCGCTGCTCAGCTCGTAAGGAGACTGTGGCCGGCGGCTGAGGTTCAGCACGCTGTTGGCGGCGGCTTCGAACGACGGCGGCTGCAGTGGTGGCAGGACGGGCGCAAACGGGTACGGAGGGTACCCGGCTTGGGCCGCGGCGGCCACGGCTGCGGCGGCCACGGACATCTGCAAGCCACCAACGCCGTTTGAACGGTCACTCTGCTGCTGTTGGTGCTGGTGCTGTTGCTGTTGCTGCTGTTGTTGCTGAAGTTGGTGTTGGTCGACAGGGCTGTCGCAGTCGGACTGTGCGCCGCCATAGTAAGAGCCGTTCATTTTGGGTGTGGTCGACTGGACAGGCTGGTGTATGACCGAAGTGGGTATGGGACCGGACCCGTTTTGAGAGTAACCCACTGACGAGGACGAAGACGACGTGGACAGTTTCGGGCGTTTCGTGATGCTCAATACTTGTTCGTTTGTAGGCAGAGAAGCCATAACCTGGGAGTGGGCAAAAGAAAAACCACTGTTAGTATATCGAATCATTTGGGTCTATATATTCTATACGAAGGTAGTGGTTTTTTTGGGTGGGATGGGTTCATACCAATGATAATTTATAAATCATTTTTCGACAACATTTTAGTTTATTGTGCGCGTTTAGTTTAATATTGGAACATGTGCGTTTCGTGTTGATTCGGGCAGGTCGTTCACTCGTTCCAGTGTGGTACACAGGTGTTAAGTATTATGGTTTTCAAAAAGTTCAATAAGGAAAAAACGACCGAGAGAATAGTGCAAGCACATCGCTTGATTGTACGAACAACGCTTTATATCATACTACTCTACCCTACAAACAACATATCATTTATGATGTATTATTATTCACTAAATAACTTCATAATTGTGTAAATTCTGCTTAAACCCCTCATAAAACGTTTTTTAATTAAAAAAAGGACTTAACCCATAACCGTATTGTGATGATGTTTGAATTATTACCTGTTCAACGCTGACCACAGCCTCGCCACTGATGCCGAACTTGTCCTTGATGGCTGAGAGTTGGGCCTTGAGTACGTGGTTCTCCTTGCTGAGCTCGACCACCCGCTGTTCGAGGATCATGTCGTTGAACCTCCTTTTTTCACGGGATCGTTTAGCCGCCTCGTTGTTCCGCCGCCTCCGGTCCCAGTAGCTCTCGTCCTTCTTGTTATCCGGTATAAACTCACGCTGCTTGCGCTGAGCAAAGAACTCCTTGTGTTGTAGGTGCGCTGTCAGATCAAACCCGGGTGGGTAAGGTTCACCAGGTCCTGGCGATTCCGGTCCGGGAGATACCGAGTCATCGTACCTCATGCTCCCGGGACCGCCCGACTGTTCCATATCACTACAATACTGTGGCATGTTTCCGCCACTATTTTGTTGCTGCTGTTGCTGTTGTTGGCGTTGCAAGTGGATTTGGTGAAGTTGCTGTTGCTGTTGCTGGTGGAGTTTCTGCTGCTGTTGCTGGTGGTGGTGTTGTTGCTGTTGTTGATGCTGGTGCTGGTTAAGTTGCTGCGGCTGCTGCTGCTGAGTTTTCTGTTGATGATGATAACTGCTGGCCGTGTCCGCTACCATTTCTCAACCTTTAACACAAACACAAGTACGTGGACATGAGTTTCACACCTTATAATATAACTATAATACCGACGGCCATGCCGTCACACAAATTCTGAATCAGATACAAGTCTTAGGGAAATTTCCTTCACACAACCTGAACAAATTAAACGCTACAATAGTATTGAGACACATGCGGTATTGATACCCGAAACGCTTTTCCGGTATTATACGTGTGTGATGGTCTCCGGTTAACGACAGTTTATTGAGTGGGAAGGGGGGCGGGCTAAGTGATGGCTAAGTTCCCATATGGATGTACCAGGTACTCGTATTTTGTAATATTAACTTTTAAATCAACTGGGCCAAAAAGGTATCAATTATGGGAATTCCCAAAATACACCTCCTTAACCTCGACGACTCATAATTCGTGAAAATCTTCAGACCAGCAGTTTCCGTGGAATTATTAGTGCTTTTTTTAGCAAAGGATAGGATTTAGTGCCGTGAAACCAAATGACGACGATGACGAAGACTGTTTGGAAAATCTGTGACGCAGTGTACATGTCTATTAGTTAGTGTTATGCTAATGGTTGTATCGGAACACGAGTATGCGTGTGGCAACCTTGAACGAAACATCATCGTTAATGCAGCGGCGGCGGTGGAATTCCGAAGCTACTGTTTCGCAACAGACACGTGCTACGGTAAAAAAATTACTACATACATACTCCCCTCTCATGACTACTAAACACGCTCGCGGGGAGGCATTGGAAAAGGCCCCCCCCCCCCCAGTCGTTGAAATCTTATAAACGGACGGAATCTAAAAATTCGATCTCTGAAATACATTTTTCTAACGTTATTATATTCAACCGACCAGTGGTTTTGTTGCACTACGCGCCGAGGTAACAACCGAGGTGACCACATTCGCATTACCCGTAGATGTTACGTATTAATATGTCGCAGTGCTAACTTCTATACGGTCGTCGTGTTATAACACAATAATAAGTAATAAAGCGTATAATATTATACATAATGTTATATAAATCGCCGGACCGGCCAAGGACGGCGAGATCGAGGAAATACAATAATAATATAAACCGAGCAAGGTCGCGCGTAATGATATCCGACGATGTCTTAACACTGGTTCCGTTCGGCGAATATTTTTTTTCCATATTTACACTATATCACGCAATTGATTGTCATTATATAACACAGTAAACTCGGTGTAGCAGTAAAAAATAGGTAGTTAGTAGTTAAAGGTAATACTCTGCACCAGTATGCGCGCGCGGCCAACCCGTTTGGTAAAAGGCGAACGGACCGCATTTACAATCGCCGCAGTTGAATGCTACTTGATGTTATATAATAATATTAATTTTATTAATTTGACCTTTTGAGAACACCATCGAGGTGAATGTCGGCTGCATATATCGTTGTGTCGCAAAAACTAGTTTTCGAGTGACGGATGAAATTCGTATGATCACAATATAATAATAGTATATTATGCAATCATAGGTATCCGACTGGTACTGGCGCTAAGAATTAATGTTGTAGTGATCTGAGGATCGACAAAAACTCAAACGAATAGCCGTCGGCTAACGCCAGTGTTTTACACTCGTCAACTGGTTTCCGGCACGATTATACCTACCTATCTATTTCGAAATGCGTTTCATTTACTTATTCATCCACGATATCGGAATAAAACGGTTTTTTGTTTTTCTACATTAATCGTATATGTACCCATATACTGTAAAAAAGTAATAATATAAGTAGCGAACGTGATGAGATTCACGTATACGATAGCGCACGGTCTGGACTTCTGGAGCACAAATTTGAAAAGTACACAGTCGTTATTATGATAAGACGCGTAGGGCAGTCGTTGTTGAACAGAAGAGAGTTCAACACCGCCGATAACCCAATTTCCGAAAATGAATATTTTTTTCTACATTACGGTCGATTTTTGTATTGATTTTGTGTGTGTGTGTGTGTGTGTGTACACTAAAATAATTTATAATCTTTTCGATATTTGTTTCGTTTGCAACGTCGGTTTCATATACTAATTATTAAATGGAATGCCATTAGGCACATATTTTGTTACCATTTCGGTTTATAGATAAGCATGTTTTACATGTATTGTATTCATTACAAATGGGTTTTCGTATTTTTTTAATTAAAAACACTAATCGTAGATCATAAATGTATATACATACAGGAAATGCTCAGACTGGAAAATTTAGAAAGTTATATTGTGGCACCGTCCGGACATTAAAAATCCATCGACGGCGGCGTCCGATCGAACGAGACATTTTGTATACAATACAATAATAATATTATACCGAACAACGACGATTAGCAATTAACGAAAATACGTCTGTCTGCGACAGTCGTCGTCGTCGAGATCTGCACAACGTATAGCGTTTATGTTGACGACGATAATAATTTATGTAGTTTTATAGAAGCAACAAGTAATAACTAATAACTACAATAACAAACAATTATAAAAAAACAACGTGATTGTTGGTACACTTCTACATTTTACATTACAATCGGTCGTAATCGTGCCGAGTAAGTATTCAGTAGGTAGTACGTACATCACAACAATAATAATATGATATTATTACGTTAATTGTAATTTATAGGCTCCGCCGGCAGCCGCTGTGCGGCTCGTCGCTCTCGTTTACACATAATATTTTTATTATCGTAATTTGTTTGTACATAATAATAATAAATTAATATTTTAAAGCGTCGGCGACGGATGAAAATGTGGTCGAGCAGTTGTAGTCGGCGTCATCCGAGCCTCGTGTTGTCACTGTTTCGTAATATACAACGATGTTAATAATATGTTATTACAAACATATATTATTATAATATTGTTTCGCTAATGTCCTAGAATTTTTTTTTATCGTAATTTTCCTCTGCCTCGTCTCTGTTTTCCACGAAACGTTTTCGTTTCGGCTGGCGCGCGAGACTACGCATAAACGAGGGCTCATAAATAAACCAACCTAATTATAATATTATAAACACACACCTGCACGATAATAATATCGACAAGTGGCTCGTCGTAGCCTTTATAGTTATTATACTAAAGGACATTTTATGCAAATAGGTCGTACCGGTGGACTGGTAACTGCGACTTTACACTAATAAGGTAATATCTGGTCACAACCGTACACAGACCATATCGACCGGGTATGGTCAGAGATAATCTATACATTGTCAAATATACAGATAGATTCGCGTTCTCCGAAGCACCGATTAAACTTTACTGTTTTATTTCGAGATCGCTGTTCCAACAACTGTAAGGGGGAACCGAGGGGATAACGTTTTTAATCATTACAATATTATTCACTGACCTAACTTTATCTATACCTACATGCGGATGATAATTTATATACAATATACATTGATCACATAATAGTATATTGCACGAAATAAATCAAAATTTACCAATTCACTACATAATGTTATAATTTAGTGAACAGTTCTCACACTCACATACCAAGGACATAATATAAGATTTATATATTGTAATAATTATTTGTAAATGGAGTATTTTTTTCCGAATCAAAAGTTAATTTATAGTTTATTATAATGCATAATATTATAATTATTTATGCTTGATAAACATCACTCACTTTTACCACTATTATAGAATATACATACATTATATTAACACCTGATATAGCCTATATTATGTATATTATATTGCAATATTGTACTACATTTTATAATTTATTATAATCGTGTAAGCCTCAAAAATAAAAAAATGTTCGAAGTCAACAGCCAACCCCGCTCGCACGCTTATGAACCTGCGGTAATCGCGACACATGCTTCGCAATTTACGCATATCATTATCGTCTCCGTTATAGATACAATATTACGTTATTGCACATAATAATGCATAAATGCATAATAATATCGGAATCATATCATTATTATTATTGTTATAGTTCTATGATAATAATAATAATATCGACATCACATCAACGGTGTTGTAACGAGCGTGTTGGACGTCGACCCCGCGGCGTACCGAGCGGGTTGCGGGTGTGCCTTATCACCCATAAATTACATCAATATACAATAACTATTTATAAACAGCTGCAGCTGCAGTCTTGCGCAAACGTATACACACTTTATTTTCCCTTTTTCTTTCTCCACCCTTCCGACGACGATATTAGATTAATATGTTTCACTATCGTTATTGATTTTCGTTTAATGTCAAACCGGTGAAATCGACAGGTGTGCACTGTTATTGTCACGTGTGCCTTGCAAGAAAACACACACAAGACACGCCGTGTTCACCGGATAATGATGATAATAATAATAATAACGACGTGCGCGAAGTAATGACATATCAACGTCTCGCCGAGTAGAACCATATTTTGTATAGTAGGTATAGGCATGACGGATAAACGATCCGTATAATATGACCACAGGATAAGCTCCCCAAAAATTTCATCAGACCCCCCCCCACCCCCACCAAAAAGAGGATAATTTTTTAGTCGTGTGGGAGCGAAGCTAACCCACCCTCTGAGGCTCACATTGATGTTAAAAATGTTGGCCCCCCCCTCCCGAATGGATTTCTGCCTGTATACGTCTTATATCCAATAAGATACTTGGGATTTTCCACGGATTAAGAAAACAAATCCAATCGCCACGATGTCAAACGGACACCGGGCGGGCGGGGCCAAAGTTATAACGATGCATAATATTATTACTATTATAAACACGATGAAACGCATTACGCGGGTTTATGTAATAATATCGTGCACACACGCATTATTATGCTTGTAGTATACGTTTTGAAATCGTCCGATGACATTGTGCGCGAATTTTACGCGTCGTAAAAAACTCGACGGCCTTGGACGTGTTACACACGACTCGGGTTGAGCAAAACGCAGTGTGTGTGTGTGTGTGTGTGTGTGAGAGAGAGAAAAAATTAAATAAATAAACGAAATAAAATAAAATATACACTGCCAAACACCGACGCCGCCGCCATCGTCAATGCAAGTGCTCTGCGCGTATATTATATTACTATTACTACTATTATTATTATTATGAGATAATCGTCGCCGTCGTGTAGGGAGTGCTGTTGTGTGTGTGTGTTTTTTGTCCATCATTTCGCGTGCGCCGAAGATATAATACGCGAGACCGTATAATATAATATTATTATCATTGTGTGGGATCTTGTAGGCCAACTCGCTCCGACCGCCTTGGCCTTCACCCTCAAGGTGAAGTTTATACATTATATTAATATATTATTATTGTATTGTATTATTATATTATATTGTGTGTGTGTATATATATATAAATTATGTGGTTGTGCGAAACGATTTTCGGCACAAAATATTTTGAGGGAATAGATTTTGGATCGTTTTTTTTTTTTTTTGTTCACACTCACCGATTTTCGTTTTGTTTTCTCGTAATCATTACCTACCCATTTATTTGTTTTTTCCATAGCGACGACTGACGAGATAATACCCATAATACGTCCGTGTCAGAATATTATACACGACGTGTGTCGCGAGCGATTGTTATTTAACAGTGTGCAGTAACACCGCAGTCGCCGTCGTCGTCGCCAGACCAGTTATTTATGTTTATCATATCAAAGTATATATATAATATACATGTATACATGCATTTTTTTTCATTTTTAGCTCGGCGAATATTTTTATGCGCCGGCCTTTGGCACGCGGTCGTCCACTTGGCCCCCGAACGCGTGCGTGAGCATGCACGGTTTCGCGTGCGCGCCGATTCCGCGTGAACGATTACCCCCCCCCCCCCCCCCACAACCGCGGATACCTGTTACGCGGTATGACAATAATGCCGTGACGTTATGATAATATTGTAGTCACGACGACGTTACCTGTTAACATGATGTATTATGTTAAGGTCCCTTTTCATTCTACAATAATTGTACATAGTGCGCGTCGTCCGCAATTCGTTGTGTTGTTTTATTATTTGATCACAATAATATTATCTTTGTATACGCGTCATATTTAGAACCCGGTTAGAGGTTAGAGAGCGTAACCTTTCATATTATTATTACGAACGTTTTATCAGCTGCACTGTAATCGATAACCATTTGACCACTGTAACCGCACGACAAGTTGAATATTTTCCCACCTGGTAGCATGGTATACTGGTATTTATATTAAAGACAACCACGGCGTTCATCCAATTAAAACACCGGGATCTCAACACGACATTTTAAATAATGGTCGACGCGATTATCTATTACATAAGTGTAAAAGCACCTTCGGTATGCACCTACGTTTAAAGGACCGATCGTCGTGGGGCAAAAAGGTTAACACCAGTGGCGAGTCGAACGCGGTCTTCAGAAGCGATTGCTTATCGATGGTCAATATGAGAGAGAAAAACAATAACAGGACATCTTTAAGAATAAGTGAAAAAGGTTTTAAAAAAAATGATCATTGAATATTATTACAGATACGTGGTGGGTTGGTCTTAGGTTGCTTGTGGGTTGTTTATATTATGCTCGTTTTACCACCGGTCGACACAACAATACATCGGTTTGTATGTAAATTTATTTTTAACACTGAATGATAACATAATATCATTACAATATTATTATCGGCGTTACGTAACGCATGGTCGGTCTGCCGATGTAAACATTGACCTTAAGCGCGGCGTTACGTGGATATTCTATTGCAGTATAATAATAATAATAATAATAATATATTATAACCGTACTGACGCACTGGTCAGGTCACGTTGACCGTGTTATAATAATATTGTGCGACAGAGTTTCCACAGTATACCGCGTAGAGTGTAGAGTTGAATAAACGCGTTACCGACATTTTGTTACCCATACGTGTTTTAGATAAAAGTACGGATCACAGCTTACACTTGAAGTACCTATTCCACTATCACCGTACGACCCGAGGTCAGAATTTTTCTTCTTATTCTCCGGATTAAGACATGTCGTTCCTAAGTAAGACCACGATTACAATAGAGCCACTAATAGCCACTCAACCACTTAACACTTTTGGTATATGACACGGTAACGTGGTAACCACGCGGTTTACATGGAAAACGAAGTTGACATCGCGATAGCAGCAACAACTCAGAGCAGTGGAAACCCTGCACAGTACTACACCCGACGATCGTTTTGTGTGACGAAAATTAATATGATTTTACTATCGTTTCGATCCCGTTATCGTCGTCGTTTTATCCGTAATGTAGCACGAGCCCCGGTTTGCCCACCGGTTATAACGACCGCGCCGATAGTCATAATAATATTGTTGTAATGTTATTATATCGAACGCAGCAGCGAGTGTACATGCCTATTATCCGCACTACAATAAGACTCCTGTATAGTAGGGCGACGGGGAAAGACGAAATATTGAGAGACACTAGAACAAAACCGGAACGAGACGGCGGCCGTTCCGTTCTATTTCCGCGCTCCGATTCCCGACGTGCTCTACTATACTACATTTGACGTACCTACACGGGTGGTATCCATACGCCATTCATCATCGCTCCGATTTAAGCGCCGGGCCGATCGGCATCGCTTCCGGTCTCGCCGTTCGGAAGTGATGGCGATCGTCACACACACTTACGCACACACACACACACACACACACAAAACCTGATTTTCCGCCCAAATCGAGCCTCGTCGTTCGGTGCACGTGAGTAGCACGAGTGGCGCTCCACTCAAAAGTGCGTGCCCACTCGACCCGAGAGCGATCACACACACACACACACACACACACGATTTTTTGCAACCGGTTCGAGACGGCGAAAACAAATTATAATATTGCGGGAAAACTTTAATGCCGGTCTGTGTCGAAATCGCACCCGCCAATTCAGTCATGACGTGTAACTAATGTTCACCGACGGGTCTATTTATAGATGATATATTTACAATGGGCGAAACGATGTGAGTGACGTTTTATTTATTTTTATCCGTACCACCTGTTTTTTTTTTAAATTTTTCCCACTACGTAGTAGGTAGGACTTGTTTTACCAACGACTCGCGAACACCGTGTACCTACGTCACAATGGTGATTTAACATGTTATGGAAATTCTAAGCACGTTATATTATTATTATCGTAGGTACATGCGTTACACGGCACTCGCAGATTCTGTGAGATTATTCATGTTTGTACCTGAAGCCAACTTTGAGAAATTCGTGCTATTTAAATCGAAGGTTTTCCGTCCCATGTGCGTACTATGTGTTTTTAATTATTTTATTCGGGTTTATAGCGATGGTCCGCCGACCGGGTCCCGATTTTCAACAACACCCACACCTACTCCAGACCCACCACTCCGATTCACACGCACACAAGCACTACCATCTAAAATTACGGCGAGTCAGCAGGTGAAATGCACTTCGATTTTAAAATGGGACAATCGTAGTCAGCAGAACAATGTTTACTCTATCTACTACAAAGTACAACCTCGGGTGCCTGTCGTCCAATATCGACGTTTGGGGGTTTTTTTTTATACATTCATTAATCCTTATCTATACTGTTATTTTTTTTTTTATTAGTTCACATGTATCGATAAAAATATCGGGCAAGAAAACATTTAACCTCATTGATTTTTATTCCCGTGATATTATATTAAATTCATTATTTATTTAAACAACGCGACATAAAAAATAATGTACCTACTCTTATTCTATGAGATGTTTTTCATAACTAACGAGTAGAGAACAGTGATTGTGATGAACACTTTTTTTCTGCGTCTATTATTATTATTATTATTAGTGTTATTACTATTTTTTTTTTCTATTCAATACTGTTTACACTTGGAAGCGTGTTTGAATGTTCACACAATTACAATTGTAATCTTTCAACGTGAATCCAATGATTGTTAAATATTATAGCAGCATAGCCGGCCACAATGGCAACACGACACCGCGAAATTATAATAATTACGTTTTGTTGATCGTACAACATCGATCGGTAGAGAACCTTTCTCAGTAACCTTCAACGGGGTCTACAAAAACATAAAAATACTGTATCCGAGCATTGCATACCCACCTGCACGAGTATCATATACATTTAATACAGTTGTATACATTATTGTGTAAGCATATATCATACTATTATACACTATCGAGTATTCTATTTTTGTCACGGTAAACTCGAACATGCCATAATTACGTAGGAATTTCGCGACATAATAACATCGGAATAATAATTGCGTAACGGTTTCCGAGTGGGATCGAAATGATAAAAAAATAATAATATAATAATAATAATAATAACAAGATCACGGAAAACTGTCGGTACGAATAGAATCTCGCGGAGGCCCACACCCGTAAAACCCGTGTCCCGTGTATTATTGTAATATGGGTAAGTCGTGAGTGCCTACATATTACTCACTTCATAAATCTATAATACTATAACGCACTGGTAGACTACCTAGTTCTTAGATTTATTTTCTCACTGTTTTGACGCCACGCGATTACTAATTAGGTACCACCACCGTGTACCGTGTGACTGGGTTAATATTACATTATTATACCTATAAACAATAATATGGGAATAGGAGTCAACTGTTCATCGGCAACATATTTTGGATTGTGATTGAATTTTAAGAATCTAAGGTGATCTATCATGATTCATGACACAGTAACCATCATAGTAGCTGGTACCTACCTACCGTTAGATCGGTAGTTGGCCGCCGTTACGATCACTGCAGTGCCTCTCTTGCATTTAGTCTAGGCATTTCCTATCCACGATTGTACCCATTATATTTGTACACCTTTGGTATAGCACAATACGTGCATTTAGCTGCACAGAGATGCAACCAGAAAGAAAACATATTATAATCGAATAGGTAGGTCGTAGTAATGTGCGTGACTACTCGTAAAATATTATTATTTTGACGTCGCGGGTGTACCCGCTTGTAGCTGCGGCGATGACCGGCATAAAAATAGTTACGATAGCGAGTTATTACGATACGATACGATAATAATATCGTTTCGCACTCAATATTATCGAAACGGCCCGGATTCGCGGTGTCTTACCGTGACGAGAATTGTGTTTTTTTTTCCGAACGCAATCACTGCCACTGTGTCAATATACCGACCGACGGTGGCGTGCACATAATATAATAAATATAGGTAATATGTAATATATTTGATATTATGTTATAACTTATAAACATTATATTATATTATTACCTAGGTACATTGTGTATTTGGAGCACTGTCTCGACGGTTTTCGCCCCCGGGGGTAATGAACCGCAGCGTACTATATCATTATAATATTACTATTATAGCTATTATTATTATTATTATAATAGTTGGTACCTATGTACATATTGCACGCGTACGACGCCCTACATATAATATCGATAGGTACGGCAAGTATACAAGCCCAATAAACATAATATTATTATATGCATAAACAATAAACGCAAAACGATACATTTTATAATTTTATTAACTTAGAACAATGTATAATATAGCAATTATTGGTATAATTTGGACAGTAAAACAGCGACCGAAAAGTATGCGAATTTATAACACGCGTACATAATACTATGGCCAGTAATGACCTACGGTAGTAGTCATCTATCATCTATGTAATACACCCAAGTACCCAACTCGGCCGAACTAAACTCATCGAAAATACATTTCGTTGACGAACATGACCATGGTAGCGGTGGCGGTAAATAGGCCGCGGTATGAGTAAGCTATACATTCAGGTATTAGCTCGTATCGCGTATGTATTACAATAATAAGGTACACATTTTTTCCATCCACGTTTTAAATAATCTATTTTAACGATTGCACATTTAAATATTATGTATACGTGATGTATACTGTATAATATTATATAAACATATATCATTGACATAATATTATGATCAATATTTTAGTTTCGTGACTATTGGGAAGTTAAAAAAAATCTATAATATTGTGTTTACTATTATGATGCTAATTTCAGTTGAGTATGTATTATGCGTTTTTATTTTACACTGTTGACAAAAGCGTCATGCAACTGAATAATTACTGATACGTGTTTGGCTAAAAAAAAATGTTTCATCGTCCCGAGAGGACACCAAAAAACTAGATAATCATTACCGCGGAGCACACAATACGTTGGCCTACCAACAATGAACCGTTTCTTTTTTTTAACTAGTGTCGGTATATTTAAAAATTAAAAACATGCGCTTTTCTCAGACATTGTAAAATAAAAAACTCACACGCGACCTGATGAAAAGGTATTATATTATAATACATTATACCAAAATCATTGAGATCCGAAATTAATAGCGATAGGTGGTCGTTAGCAGTGGGCAGTATTATAAGTAAGGATTTTCTTGGACAAAAAATATGCATCGACTGCACTCATTAAATTAACATTATAATATGTTTTTGCGAATTCTCGAAACTAATTTTTTTTTAACTATGCCTTCTACAATTCAGCCTGATAAGTACCCGTCATTATTTGATTTGATTAAATTATAAAATAATTAAAGGCAATTATCGAAAAATATTCCAATTAGCTATATTTGTTGTATTAACAGCCGCAAACAGCGGGACAACGGATAAAACAGACGTTCTACAAATAATTCACTTATCGGTTAAATGCACGATTAACGATATTTATTTTTCATTATATTAACGATTATTTTTGAGACGCGTATATTAAATGTTTTATTAATGAAATCATTTCTAATGTGTTTTTGACCGCGTGTGAACTAAAACAGCGACAGTATTATATTTGCCCACAAAGTAGGTTTAATATTCTTTATAACACTATTCCCATGTATACCTGGATTGCAACCTACTTTGTTTACGGAAACAATTTTAAGTTCGTTCCAAAAAATATCTTTACTTAACAACTTATCGCAATCGTCAAATAAAAACAATAATAATGTTTTCGTGTTGTAACGAATTCGAAGAATTCTATAAGTGTTTAAAATCAAAAATCTTGATGATATCTATACTTTTACGTTGCATATACATAAGGTCGTTGGCGTATACTTATTTGTTATATTATATTATATTGCACTATCTCGTACTATCTTCACTATTTATCTCTGAGTATGTGCTCCGAACCGATTGAACGTATTCAAGTCATCTCACATATATCTAGTACTCAGATACTCATATGAGTCGTATAACTGCATGTAGTATATTATATACGTTAAAAATCTCAATTTTCAACGTTCAAAATAAAAATGCATATTCGTATGCGATTCTGTTAAAACGATTATTTTATTATCGTATCACGAGAATTCCGAGGAACTTGAATGCCGAGGAAACAAATTCTTATGCACGCACGCGATACTTGAGAAACGAAGAAAGACGAAATTAGCGGCCAACATTTTTTATTGTTAGGTTCCTTGTAACGGGCGTGCATAATATAGGTAGTACCTATTAGGTACTATGATTCATTGCAAAAACCGTTTTGGTCCACACGTTCATTAAAAACAAAGTACGCTGATTACTCCTTGGCAGCAACCTTGAACTATAATTGCATTATGACAAAAAGTACGATGAACCCAATCCGCTGCAGATTTCGACTGAACACGTACATATTGGATTTACGGTGGATTGGGAGTCGTAATATTTGCTACGGGACTATGCCATATCTGCTGCGAAAATATTTTCTACATTTTTCAAGTGCCTATACATAGGTACGTTATATTTACGTTATTACCTATCTATTTATAAAACATTTGAAGCGATAAAAAAAATTGTAGCGCGTTTGAAGAATGAAGTCGAATGAAGTGGACATTGTCTTATTCGACGAGATTACGAAAAAATTATGTAAACCCATTCGTACACTAAATACATACTTACGAGTATATTAATTTAAAATTATATTTTATAAATAACATTTATCGCCGAGTGATTTACAATAACATAATGTAATGTTTAATAAATAATTGAAAAATAAACATTATACAATACTATAAAGTAAAAATAACCTCTTCAGTTATAGGTAAATTTATATTATGTAATATAATAAAGTATGTGATAAACTTGCACTCAATAACAATAAACTATTGTATTATATTAAAGGTAATGGAATAATTTAATTGGAGATCATTGCGGGACGACGGAATAGCGCCGCTAGCAATTTTTACTTAAAAGTCGAGTTCGTTTGACACAGGGATAGGTCGGTTGTGCGAAATAATAATATATTATAAGATCATTTTAACATACTAAAAAGTTTTCAAACGCCCATCATTTCATATTATTTGGAAGGATTATTTTTTCTCGACTATTTTTATTTTATTGTATGATATAAAATGTATTACGATTTTTGTCTCTGATACTCGCACGAAATTGAATAGAATAATTAGGCGGAAGGGATTATGTGAAAACGCGAGGCATAATTTATTAATCGTCTCGGGGTTCTCGTCTTTGCGCGTGCCGTCATAAACTCATAATCTAATAGTACGATAATATAAATAATAATATATATTAAACAACTACACCAACCCAGCCAGATCGCGAATTGTTGCAACAACGACAAGATGCTAATACTAAGTTGACAGTGTGTATTGGTTACTAACATCTCGCGTAAATTGTCTCGGGAGCGTGGAGATTTGAATGCTGGGGCTGCAGTCGCGACCTCGAGGGAACGGGGCGCGAATGAGCTGTGTCGCCGCGGAGCGGAGGCGCCGATCGTGACGGCATGAGGAATCGCGGGCAAACAATTTTTTTCAAACAATTTTACCGACGACAACGGTGCAAAGCGTCGTCGGCTTGACAAAATTGACAAAATTTAATAATAATTTTGGGTGCGACGGAAGCGCAAAATAAAAAAAAAAATATTTTAGCAGGTACTCACGTTGGCTTGTGTGCTGCTCGCGGTCTGTCTACGGCGTTCAGGACGGAGAGTTATCCATGTGGAGAACACGTAGTCGAAAAAAAAAATCGTAAAACGTCAAATGTTTGTTTTTCCACGACCCGCGAATGAAACTGCCGTCGTCGATAAATTAATATTTTAAAATAAAAAATGTTCGATGTCAATAATAGTTCGTATGTTGTTGTCGCGAAAAATAATAATATCGTTCGATAATAATATTATATTATATTATTTATAATAATACTATAAAAACCGTCGACCGGTGTGGCGAGAACAAGCGTGTTCGCGAGCGTCGTGAATGCGACCGCGGACGAACAACGAATACACACTGACGGACGGCACAGCGCGAAACGGAATGAAAAATAAACAATAATGAAAAAATAAATAGGTAACAGCGGTTTACGCCGTGTCGCGACAGTACTTGCTGGGCGGACGCGACGGAAGCGACTGCCGCCGGTTGCCGCGTCGCTGCCGCTGCGATTATATTATTATTATTATTATTACTATTACTATTGCTATTACCATATCACTATAATATTATTACTATTACTATTATTACCATTACTATTACTATTACTTCTACTATAATATATTATTATCGTTGTTGTGGTATGACGCCGCCTCCGCGCGTACAGTGCGATACACGTCGGTGGGGAGACCCGCGAGCCCTCCCGCCAAACTGCTTCGCGGCCCCCCACCGCCGCAGCGCACGATCGACGAAGGCGGCGGCGGCGGCGGCGGCCGGTCGACGCGTGTCCGCGGCAGTGCCCGAGCGGCCCGGCCCGGCGTCCGTCGGCGCGCAATTAATGATTGCTCCGGTAATAATTCGTTTGTGAAAATAATTGACGACTGTCATATGATGTTATTGTAAATTATTATTATGATTGTTATGGTGTGGACATTGCGAAACACAAACGGAACAATAATAATATAATGTGACGATGTCCCCGCAGATTATTGTTGGATTTTGAGAGTCCCCGACCGTGCAGACCGCGGACAGATTGAATTTAGTTTTCCATACATTGCATTTCGGTTTGACGGTCAACAGTATACATTATAATACGGGGAGTGTCTCGGCCCGTGCCCCCGCAACCGTTCGAAAAATTATAAAATATTATATAATAATACATTTTTTTTTTAATATCAAAATCTATTCGATGCATCGATATAAAAATACGAACAAATATTCAAAAAAGTTTTCCAAGCGTGTTCATACTCCACGAGGAAACTGACTCGTTCCATAATATAATTTCTCATAGTAGTCCAAACTTCAAAGTCGACCGATATCGGTCGTACGAGATTCGAAATTTGGTACAACATTGCAGTCGAAAACAAGCCGATGAGATCTCTGCACGGGATGAAATGTCGAGAGTAACGGCATATATATATAACTATCATGCACTTTGTCCTACTTGGGAACGCTGCTGACAATCTGATCATCAACTGCGATATTATTAGCTTAAAAAATAAACGATTTAGATTAGATTGATTTATGTATTCAGATTTTTTTTTTCAACAAGATATTGCAGGTACTTATATATTATACAAACATTTAAAAATATTCCGATTATTTCATATCGTGTTATAATTCTGGTATACATTTTACATTTATATTAAAAACATATGTTCTGGTTTCCTTAAAATTTGGGTGGCAGACGAAATATTATATTGATATCTAAATATTAAAATATATATTCAGTATCGATAGCGCTGGGTAATGGGTATATACTCAATACCGTTTGTATATAATACCTATTGTGTAAATGAGGTCAAAACCTTTGGGTCGTAACTCCATGGATAAAACTATTGGTGCTGATATACCTATAGGGAGCGGGAAGTGTAAAAGATTATCGATTTTATAATTTTGTTAAAATATTAGATATTATACCATCGCTGGTTCTTGATATAGGTAAGGTAAATTTCGCTGCGGTGATCAGAAGACGGAAACTCCTCATAACATTCGATATACATATTCATATTATATTATTTTGAATATTTGATCTAGTTATAGTGAGTATACTGTACGTTATAAATTTATAATATTATGCAGAGCATGACTCTAGTAGTTTTTGCACTTGAAATATTCCAAAATTCGTATTTTAGAACATATATAATATATGAGAACAAATCTATAGCATAAAGACGTTGCTCTCTCGCATTTGGTCTATTTTACGCGCTCCATACAGTTGTATAATGTGACGGCGCGTATATCCACGGGCAGCAGCTAATTTATATGTAGATAATAACCGTAATATAGTCCAGGCGCGTTAAAGACGCTAGTGAGCTAGATTCTGTTGGGCTTAAAATTAATTACAATACATACATTATAGCTGTGATGAATAATAATTCATAATAAACAGTTGCCACTTACAACACGTACCTATACTATTATAGTCTATAGTATTAGTACACCATAGTATACCTACAGTAGGTATATATTTTCTACACGTACTGCAATGTACCTATATTGTGCTATAAAATATAATATTATTATCATATTTAGGTTGTATCTCCTCTGCAATAACATACAATAGTTACAACTTATGAAATTTTATATTTTATTTTGGATTTAAGTACGTTAATACTTTATTATAGTTATTTAAGTCGTGTACTACGTAATATATTTTAAAAACATATCGAAATATCAACACGAATAACTAGTAAAATTTATATTTTGTATATTTGTTTAAACTTGTTGTTAAGCAATACGAGTAATAACGCTCAAAAGTAAAAGTCTAATACACGAAGATTTTTATAAATACAATACAAATTAAATATATAAATGCAACACTGTTTATATACAATTTGATATATTTAAAAAAATATCAATTCCTTTACTAATTATATAGGCACTTTTTATTTGATTATTAAAACTGGATACAAATGGATAAATTAAATCTTACAATTTTTTCAGTAGCTATAATGATATTATATGTTTGAGGGAAGTGCTTTACCGTGTCAAATGTCCTAATAAGTAATGAAAATAACAAAAATCATGCTTTATTATATATTTTCTATTAAAAAACATGCAAATCTAATATTTAAAATAATAATGATAATTTAAGTCTAAATTTGTTATGTACCTACCGTGTACTTAAAATATGTATACAACTGCATTAATGGTACATTTTTTAACATTCGTTTTCGAGCATCGATCCTATCAGTTTGTCCAATGTTTGTATCTTCTGCAATCATACGTCAGCCACATGCAGTTCATGACAAATTACGATTAATTACCTATACCGAAATCGCATAATATAATTCATCGTAACATAAAAATATTATCACATAATATTATCATCGCTGTCATAACGCATAACTATAACATATAGGTATATCAAATAAAACCAAACATTTTAAAGTTAATATTTAATAATTTACTACATGTGCTGCAGCTGTACTGCAGTAGAATTTTTTGACTAATCACCTATAATATATAATATATTATGGTATGCAAAAAAGTATAGTACCAGCTCGACTGATTATTATAAATTTCATGGCGGTCCAACTTCACGCTTCACGCCAACCAAACATTCGAAAACAATATTTTATATATTATTACCATTTACCACTACAATAATAATACGTGTCCTGTAAGTACATGTAGAATGTAACGGTGCTACCATATATACAGCTAGGTATTATGCAATACTGCTATAGGTGTGTTGTGTGTGGGAGTTGGCCTGAGATTACAACTTAACTTTTGATAATTCTTTTTTAATCTGTGAACCAGCCACTGGCGTATTGTAATACCATTTTACAAATACCTATATACTATAATACGCATAGAATGACCCGTTGTCCATAACCTTTTCATTAATTATTATTTTTGAAAATCTCGACTGCTGCAGCCGCATTAGTATTCTAATGAGCGTTTACGTTTATTGAATCGTATATTCGTATACGTTTTATATTTATTTTTTTGATTTAATTGTATACAGCACGTTATCGTATTATACCTATAAGTATATTATAATATAATATATTATAGATTTGAGCTGATAGCCAATTTATGTAAATATATTTTTAAATTCGACTCGTTAATTTCCGTTAAATATTCATGATACACCTAATGTTATGCATTCGTGTTAAATGCGAACATGCGGATTAAAATCCTAGGGCAGTAGGGTACACAACATTTTTCAATAGAGGAGAGGGGCTCCTTGAAAATTAATCATTACCCACAGTCGTCACTACTCACAAAATATTTTTTGAAAAATAAAGTATAGGTGTCTTCTTCGTTTTTGTACTGATATGAAAGATATAATAAACACAAAAACATATTTAAAAAAAACTTCTCATGATAATTATAAGAATAAAATAAAATAGTATTTTTATTTTGTTCAGTCTATAATGATTTCAGACGTTTAGGTGAGGTATTCGAAAATTGTTGTACAACTTCAACTTAATCTATCGATTGCTATTTTTTGATTTATGCTGTAGGCCATAGTTAATTCGTTAAGATGCATATGATTAATCATAAGTTAATCCTTACTATAGTTTACTGTACAGATTCAACTTGATAACATGTCTAGAACAAATAAAATAATAATGATATGGCAGTGGTAGGGGATCAGTCCGTTACCCATCTTCCATACGACTCCACTGTCCTAGGATGTGCATAGATTATTTTGTAACTTCACCATGGTTTGAACACGATGTGAATACAGTGGAGACTGGTGCGTTCGAGGGTTAACACGACCACCATATATATATTACCCACATTCAACTCGAAATATGTTGTGTCGAAATTGAAGGGAAACCGAGATATGGAGTTTTATTGATATTTTTTATGAAATTTCGATATTGAGTTTGAGATTACGAAAAATTCGAGATACAAAAGTAGTTCGACATAATAAAAATCTACTGTTGCCATATACCTATATAGGTTGCCGCCATTCTAACTAAATGCGTAAAGGTGTAGAGTTGTGTGCGTTATAACTTATATTCCGCGTATATGATCGCAGATATCGTAAAAATATTCTCATAAAAAAAAAAAAAACAATGTTAAACGTACCTATTATATTGTCTTATGACGTGCAGTAATAGGTTTTAATTGTCTCGTGCAGAAGAATTTTATTCGACCTAGAACAATAATAAAATTTCCGAAACGAGTCGGAATACGATAATCGGATAGTATAATATTATATTGTAAGACGCGAATATACCTACGCAATATATTATAGGATAATCATTATTCGACTGCAATATATTTTGCATTGTGCATTGTTTATTTCCTTAATTTTTTATTTCCTTTTATTGGGTAGGTGGCTCTTAGAATATAGTGCTGCGTGTAATACCTCGGTTTGTCGTAAATATTTTCTGCCGTCCGTCTCTTGGTGTAAAGGTAATAATAATAACACTAATAATAATAATAATAATAATAATATAAGTAATATCTGCCGTCATTATTGCGAGATTAGAAATATTAGTTTATACCTTAGGTACTCGATCCCTGTCCAATACTATAATTTAAAATATATTTTGTGCACGCCCGAGTGTTCGTCGGTTTCTGTTCGACGAGGACAACTGTAGACTAAGGGATGACATTGCAGCAGCTACACCTATATAGGTATACTAAAGCAGTCGTCACCGATGTGAAATAGAAATCATCGTTCTTATAATAATTAAATTTTTGTTGTTGTTGTTTTAGTCTGTTAAAATGTTGTTTGTTTATTTTTTATTAAATATTATACATTGTATACTACTACTACTGCCATTGTACATACTATTATAATAATTACTAAACCACTACATATATATTAAATACACGGAGTTAAAAAAAAATGATATGTCAATCATACGCGACTGAAATGTATTACTATGCGGGATGATAAAAACTTCCGAGTAACTCGCTATGTACCTGTAAATGTTTATAATATTAACAGCACAAAAAAACAATATCGTATTGCTAATGTAATACCGTAACTAATAACTACGATATAATATTGTATTCGGTATTAAGGTATCCCTAGATGTATTGTTATTTGAACATTAAATTACTATATGGGTCAACGGGGGGTGGGGGGATCAAGAGCCTACGTAAAAAAGCCAGTAAAAGTAAGAATATATTATTATTATCACCACATACTGATACCGTAGTCGTCATGATTCTTCGCCAGACCGTTGAAGTAAACACTTGCGTTGAGAAAAATAATTTTAAAAATATGTAATAAGTGGATGTCGCTCTGCTTTTTACAGTAGGTTACAAGTGGGTCACTGTAATGGTTGGTGTTGAATATGAATTCAATGATATAAAATCATTACATACGAAAAACGATTCAGAGGGAAAACGAACTGTTAGTTTAGGTTCCTTAGTAATTTAGTATAATTGATAAGATTATTGTGACTCAAGTAATTTTTTTTACTATAGTAAGCATTAGTACTAAACAGTAGATTAAATTCATTAATTCAAAAAAAAAAATACATTTGAAAAGTTATTTTATGCATAAAATATAATAATATACTTTAAAAGTTCCAAGTAACTATACCCATGAATCATTTTCTATTATAAATATATTAATCATATATTAATATGTTTCTACAATAATTATTATTCACCTTTGAATTAATAATTAGAAATTAGATAATCGCTCCATGAGGAATCTAGTGAATATCTAATGTTGTAAACATTTTAACTTCAAACGCTCATAAAAATTTAATTCGACTAGTTGGTAGAATTTTTTTTTTTTGATAAAGGTAGACAACATTATAAGGAATCTTGTATCACATTTTTAAATCTTAGATATAAAAAGAAAATTTTTTATGTATTTCTAACTTATAATAATTTTGCAAATATTCGTGGTTTTTACGTATTTTATCAAAATTTGAAATTCAGATGCTCATAAAAAATTATTGTGGACTTACACTAATTTTTTTTTTATTTCTATTTTCTACTGACAACAACTTATGAGGAACGTTGTATTATATAACTATAAATAGTTCGAAATGAATCAAAATATTATGAAAATTGTATGATGTATAGAAAATAGTTTGTATGGTCATTTTTTTTAGAGTTACACTAAAAACTAAAATTGATATTTTTAAAAACTAGTTTTGCGTAAAAATTAATTTTTTTTTGTCTAATTTTAAAACTATTGGGAATTTTATATTTAACCTCTCGAATGCACCAACTAGATTCACTTTTCTATCAGAAAATTTGTTGTTGAACAAAATCGAAGCACTTTTATTGCCCTAAACCGTATATTTATATTATCATTTTACATAGATGGTAAAATGTTCTCAAAATATTTTGTCCTTTTTAAGCTATTTTTGCAATGATACATTTTTACTATTTTTTTTTATTTTTTTCGATAAAAAATTTATATTCTGTTAATAAATACTTAATTTAAAAAAAAAAATGATATCTTTATTATAAATGCTGCATTTGCGATTGAAATCTGTGCACACCTTTATAATATACACAGTTTGTTGCAGGTACAGTGATTTATTAAATGGAAACACAAGGTAAGTACAGCCTTATATGTACCTACATATTACATAGGTAGGTACATAAAGCTTTCTGTATATACAAGGTGATAAATTTACTAGAGTTTACACTTATTACGTTTTTTGAAAAGTTGTAACTTTTTTGAAAATGAGATTGCTTAACTATAGATGTCAATACAAAACAACATTTTTGAAAAAATCAGATATTTGTTGTGCTTCTTATTTTTTTGAATAACAACTTAAATACATTTTTAATTTCATGTTCTAAAGAAAAATATTTTTCGAACCACTTTCATAGATACGCTTTAATAAATTATACATATTATACCGATATAAAAGTATAATATATTGTGTTGTCATCCGAAAAACAAAAAAAGTAAAAAAAAACTTAAAAATGATAAAAATAATAATTATTTATCAATATTGTTATATTTTAATGACAAGAAATTATGTAAAAAAATATTTTCCAAAATGTTAGAATTTTTCGATTACGTTGTACATATTATAGTATGTGATTATTATGTTGTAACGTAATAGTTTACGGTGACGAAACAATACAATACAATGTTTTCTGCAAATGTGCATATATTATGTATACATAGGTAGGAGGTATTAACTGCCGTTGTAGCGTATTGTCCATAATAATAATAATACGTAATATATTATACCGTAGGTACTTATAAACGCTTTTGTATAACAATATATTTATAGTTTATGTATTTGCCTATAGGTACATCGAAAACGTCTCGCCGTTTATAGACGACAAACACTGAAACACGTGCTCTACTTATGTTACGCATACGGACGCGCAAAAACACGCAATACGATATGTTACGATAAAGGTTTTTTAAACACTCCATATAAGTACGTTTCGAGCGAGCGAACGACAAGAGACGATATGTCGCAACAATATTATAACGGTCGCGTTGGGATTCATCGGCCGCGGCTATATATATTATTACAATAGGTATTACGGCTATCATCATCGTCATCATAACTGCAAATGCAGTTTTGCTGATCATTAGTAGTATCTGTTCGTCGAGGTTGAGTCCGGTCCTAATGTTACAGTTTTTTAACTGAATAATCATACGACTTGTGCCAAAGCACAATAAGCATATTTGATATTATATGCTTAAAAAAAAAACCAGATATTATGTACTGTTAAAAAATGTGTGTGCGTGCCGCGAGTATAGTGTGAATCTGTATGACACTGAAAGGTAGGAAATGAGATGAAAAACAATCATCTTTTAGAAAAATGTATGAATCATTGTTTTTTTAAATTTATATTTACTCGTATATAAATGCCAATTGCCGTACAATTGTTATTTACTATTGCAGGTTACTTGGACTGCAAGTTACACCCGACTGTAACACCTGAACGTCACATGATGTATCACGTGATCGGTTTTTTTTTTCTATGTCCCTGCGAAAATAAGTTTCACACCAACAATAGGTACACAATATTATGTGAGACTACAAAAGAAGGTTGTAATATGGTGGTAATAACTAATAAGGTTGTTTGATTGCAGACCGAAAAAATTACTGAAAGGGAAGCCTATAGAGTGATACAGAACCATATAGTACTGCCTATATGGTTAGGTTACAATTGGGCTTTAATACTAATTAGAGACTATTATTAAATATTAGTAGACTATAATAGAATCATTTAGGGTAGTTTTTAGTTGGGTAGTTAATTTATGAGAGAACATCGCACCAACGTCTCTTTAAACGTCAAACTGGGTTAGTGGTTATCGGTTATCTGGAAGTGTTATTGTTGTGAGATTTTAAATGCTTAATATGTTTCGCTTTTTGAGTAGAATTTTTTTGTTATTTCCTATGGAAAAACAGACCTACATAATATTATTCGTTGTTATATTTATATTTTATTTACGTTATTTTAATTTTTATAAAACTGAAATCCAGAAACAGTGAATTACATACTTTGAAATTCTGCAATTTGGTATTTACAACGGATTCACATAATATAACATTATACATATTTAATAACGCACAATTCCAATTATTATGACTTTTCTCTATGAAAACAAAAATGTTTACAAAACAAAATGTATTTTGCATTTGTGAGGCTTATGAGAAATGTTGGGAAGAAATTAACTTGACATTATAACTCGTTAAATTAGAAGTTATTTAAAAAAATATTAATTGTAACTTAGATCTAACTAATTTAACTCTTTAAATCATCAATGCCCATCAAGCCTATACAGTGATAGAACCATATAGCCCTGTCTATAGGTTAGTTTGGTGTCTGTCCTATTTGTAGATGACGCTTATAAGTTATAATATATTGTGGAAGGTAAAACAAAGAGTGGTTAAGTATACGAGCGAATACTGCTGTTTTAACCAAAATAAATATTGATCAAATGTATACCTGTCGAAGTTCATAAGTGAAATTAAACACACATTTTGAGGTTTTTATTTTCATGTTGTAGGCACACCGGTAATAATAAAAACAGTAAAAACACATGTTTTTAATATATTGTTATTGTTGTGTGGTGGTTACCCGCCTCGTGCATTCTACCGACTCTTAAGCTATGTTGCATACAATAATATTTTCAAAATACTTGATGAAAATTAATGACGATTAGATGTTAATGAACTACAAAATATCAATATATTGTTATTACCAAAGTATATATATTCAAGAAACGCGAGAACGAAAAATAGTTTTAGATTCTTAGCGGAATCGTGTAGTATGTTTTTTCTATCTGTCAACTGTCGAATCACCTTTGGAGCAGTAAAACTGCTTGGATTTTCAACTTATTGGTTGGTTTCTGGTAGATAGTTGATTCTTCTTGTTACTTTGGTAAAAGTAAAAAAATTGGTACTCTGCCTACTAAATAACCAGGAAAACCAAAAAAAAAGACACTATGACATTATAAAATGCAATGTTATTGGTAAAAATTAAACTCAACGTAAGGCATAGGTATAACTGATAGTAAAATAAATTAATTTAATAGCAATACAGTGAAATCAGTATGTAAATAATAAAAATATATACTTTTAGTGATACATCCTATAGTTTATTCAATCGATCAGAAAAAAGTTGTTCATTTTTATTATTGAATTCAAATCCAACTCATACATTACAGTGACTTACCTCTCAATGACGAAGTATACACTCGACACCTAGATATACGGCAAAGCGGTTACCACCTATAATACTTTCCCTCTTAATTTTGTTGTTTTGAGTTTAGGTAAACCAAAAACGACTCTAAACTAAACAACAACAATTGTGCGGCTCTCAAACAATGCAGCAGTATAAAATAATAACTTTTCGAAACGATATTTCATTAGCACAAATGACTGAAAAAAAGTTGCCACGGAGAATCACTCGGGGGAGAGAGTGAGAGACACCTCGTGTATACTCTTTCTGCCTCTCTCTCTCTCTCTCTCTCACACATACACACACACACTCACACACACACTCACACATTATTCATACAGTTATATGTCAGTACGCGTATATTATTATGACAAACGTGGGGACGAATCAAAAACGGCTGTGTGTGTTCAGCAATAATAATATACCTGTGTAAGACCGCGGTCTCGCTTTCCGGCGACACTCTATCGAGAACCATCATCATACCATAGTAAACCATACATTATTATTATTATAGTTTACTCGAAAAACAAAAACACCGCTGTAATTAATAGCGCGGCAATAACGATTATGATGCATAAATAATAGATGTGTGCCTACTTATATTGTGGGAGAAAAAAATCGGTCGGTATATAACATAATTCTTCTGTACTATACTACATATTGTGATATTATGTTTACACAAACTCGGGGCTCCGCGTGCGTATAGGTACCACCACCACATATATATATAATAATATGTTATATTTTTCTGCTGCCGAGCTAGTATAGGTATAGGTACTCTATGACTACAAAATAATATTATTATATTTTATACACACAATAATATAACGCAATATCGTTATTATTGTATGCCTTCTGAAAGTTACAGTATGTAATAAATGCAGACCCGACTCGTTCTCTGAAAACACCTGTACAATAATAATTATGTGTGTGCATCGTTATACCATGCTATACGCGAGTATTAGGCAGATCCCGCCGCCGTCCGTTTGTTTTAATAAAATAATAACGCGTGTATCGCTTATACGTAACAATAACAATAACATTGCATTACGTTATGTATTACCATAATAATATAAATAATACAACAATATTATTATACCTATACTCGCTGTATGTACACAATATTATATTATGTACATGAAGGTATTTCGTGCGATATATATATATTACGCGATATTGTATGTACCTAGCTATAGGTATGATATATTATTATAAATCCATATAGTGATTGTTGTATAGGTATACAGAGTGATTCACCATAACCACGCTCGACCCCAGGTTCTCTTCAATTCATTCGAATTATGATTTTTAGAATTTTTAAGTATATATTTAAAGACCATATATTTCCACTTAAAATGTAGTTTTTTTTATACGGTTTAAGAAATTTATTGTGGCGGTATAAACTGTATTTTTTTTCCAAGACGAGAACCCACATTTTTTACTCGAAATTATTAAGCAGATGATTTTTTTGGAAGCGTTGATGTACCCAAATCAAAACTCAAACGAGTTGTCTCTGGGTGTTTCTATATTATGATATCAACAGATTGACGAAAAATAATAATTTTCAACTTGATAATTCATGCAGCAGATAGCTTAATTAATTTATGACATTTTTAGTATTATAATACCTACATCGCTTTTTGAAAATCAAAAGTTTACAATGGTTTACCGTATAAAGATGAGGATGGAAAAATTATAAATTTACAAATTTATAGAAGAGCATGGATCTAAAATTTTAAAAAAATCTTGAAGAAAGTCAATACTTGTTGATATGACTATATGAGTGTTTGCGATAAACGAAGCGCTCTGTATGGCTGTATACCAAGGTCTCCAAGGATTCCATAATCCATAAAAATGGTTTTGCAAAAGTATAAACAGTTGTGATTGGATCTATATTATGGTGTTTATTATACTCTGAAAAGTTTACAAATTATAAAATGATAATAGATAAATATAAAATATTAAGTTTTTAAACCATCACAGTCTGCTCACATATAATCCAAACTCATTATCACGAGGTTATTCGTAGTTAAACAACTTAAAAAATCCTCGTTCTGTTTTCTATTCAGATAAGCATCGTACCTAGACCACAGAACAAACAGAAGGGAATCTTAAGGCTCATCGAAAAACCGTCCGACATTTCTGAATTTTAAACGTGCTGCCACATACCGAGAAATTCCCTTTTTTTTAAGTTTTCTGTGGTTTGTGGCTACGCTGTTAGTCGGCAATTCCACTCATAACAACAACAACACATGTCCAACCATAGATAACATAGATTATAAATCGATTTGATTCACGATTATAGATGGTACTATCTATAATCGTGGTTTGATTATTTGAATATAATAAATATATTAAAAATTTGAACGAACAGTGTTGCACGATATAAAGAAAAAGAGGGGAATTCCCGGTACGTGGCAGCACGTTTAAAATCTAGAAATGTCGGACGTAGTTTTATAATCTCCCATAAGAGCCCATGTTAAATGAAATAAGATTCCGTTCTGTTTGTTCTGTGTCTAGACACCTAGTTATATAACAATTTAAAAAAAATCATCTGATTAACATTTTACAGTTATGATATGTGGGTCGGTTCTCGTTTGGAAGAATTAAGCTGCAGGTGTCGCCACGGGACATTTCTTAAACGATATAAACATTCAAAATATTTTAAAATATGACCCTTATAATTAAGTATATTAAACAAAGTACCAAGTATCATAATTCGTATTAATTCATTACTTAGGAAAAAAATGTGGTGAGCATGCTTGGCGTGGATCACTCTGAACCTACATTAATATATTAAATATAGTTTTAATAACTTGTGAGTGCTAGAATAATATGTAATGTGACACAATCGAGTTTAATGCAATAATAGTAGTAATGGTAATAATATTAGCTAGGTTTATTGATTTATTATTATTATTATGTAATTGTTGCGTTGGGCTAAATTTTTTTTTTAAAAAACGACGACTGTGCAAATGTGGTAGACACGCGGTGACTCATGTATGTGTGCTGTATTATACAAGTACTAAACACTATGATATTATTATTTAAATTATTATCCGACTGAACTGTCTAAGAAATACAGCTACATATTCTACAATAGAATACAAAATATATAAGGTCTTTTTTCCTAGTTCTATGTGAACTTGTTTTGTTGTATGTTTAACGTGAATAACGTGAATAACGTGATATAGTCTTAATTTTTTTCTCCCATCAATCTGCAACTTACCCTCAATCAGTGGTGGATCTAAGATTTTTTTCATGATTGGTGCTGTTTTGATAATACCTAATGCTCTTAGGTACTTATTATAATTATGAACAACTTCTTGGTAAAAACCAAGAATGTGATGGTATAGTCTGCAATGAATACGTTTAGTTGTACCTCACACGTGATACCTGATATCTAAGTAACATATAATAAAAAAAAATCAGGAACGGTGGGTGCTTCAGCTCCAAAGCACCTATCACTACACCTCAATCTACCCTACACTAAATTAAGATATTATATAAAAAAATAAGTATGCAGACCCTTTAAATGAATTTTATGGTGCATATAAGGGGTTACCAAATTCTAAAAACCTAAATTTATGGTGGTGGAAAATATTGATATAGGTAATATTTTATTATTATCAAACTGGCGGTAAACGGAAAGGTCGATTTTGGCCGCTGAAAAGTGGGACACCCGTTCTGTCTGTTCTGCATTATTGAAATAAACTGTTGAGCGGGCACCAACAAAACGATTATATAACAAACGGAACAATAGATACGAAATAAAAAATATTATTATAAACTGACACGGTTTTCTATGAGAAAAACATTCCGCCTCGTAGCGTGCAGCTTTATTACATTACAATTATACTACTGCTGCAGCGGGTATGTCGGAAGCGTTGTGTTGCAGGGGCGGCGTTTGAATAAAAAGTGTTTGTTGGTGTAGGTACATAAATCGTGGAAAACAGATCTTAAAAATATTTTAACAAAAACGAAAAGCTGTCACCGGGGTAATGTATGGCGGCAAAACGTCTGACGTCAAAAACAATCACGGTTCTGCAATATTATTCTGCAGAAATGCGCATATAAATGCACCGCGTCACGTCAACTGCAACGGCACGTGCAGGAGTCGCGCGGGTGAGAAAAAAAAAAACGAAAAAAAAATTGTTGGAAACGGACCAGTTTGGCCGAAAAATCGCAAGCGCGCTTACGTTTTTTCTATTAATAAGTAAACGGTCATTTTTTTTTGTCCGAATTTCTTTTTCCTCGCTTTTCTCGCGCACCTCATTAATATTATTATGTTTTGCACGTGTACGACATGCACGTTAAAACGTACATAATATTGTTATATTCTCTTGTTGTGAAATATTACACCGCTTGCTCGAATAACGCACGGTAAACGTCCCGAGACCACACGCATCACGTATGCCCTAGCGATTCGATGCTGACGACGCGATATTTATTAAGTATTGTAATAATAATTTATCATTATTTTTTTGTTCGTAATGGAAGAATATTACCGTACGAATTGAACGCCTTTGCGTGGCGACATTCCGGTGGGCAGATCGGGAGGTACACGCGTGAGCACTGCGCACTCCTGGGGCGAGACTCACGATTGAAATAAAGCGAAAAACCGACAAAACGGATATCCGACAAGCGTCAACGATGAGAGTCTTCGAGAAGGGTTAATATTTTGTCAGCATTAATTATAACCGTAATTCGTTTCGTATGTCGCCGAGGTTTATCTTGTCATAGCTATTGCGTTTCCGGCTATTTGTTAATATGTGGGCAGCTAACGTTTTGGATTTCTGCTTTATTTTCATGTTTGAAGGGATTTTGTTATTACTTTTAACTGCTTCAATAATATAAATCGTTAAATAGCTTATATATTTGTTTATATACGCTAGACAATTTATTATTATGGGTTTACTGAATTGAATTGAATTATTAAAAAAAAGTTCATAATACTCATAATGAATATGTTTAGTATGTACGACAACAATGCAAACAACTGACAAGACTCAAGGGCTGGTAAAACTCAACCCGTTGATAGTTGTTAATAGTTGGTTATAAATTATTGGGATATTAAATTTACTTAGAACCTAATAAACAAAACAAAATGATTTTAAATTACTTACTATAGTGCACCTATAACTTATTAAGCCTATATATGACTTATTCGCTAGTGCTCAAAGCCGCCACAGTGGTAATGGCTGCCAGGCGACAAATTTGCCAAGGATGTCAACATAAATCATAACAAAACTGAAAATTAAAAGTAAAAAGTATACTATTTTATTTATATACTTTAGATTTAGTTCTGCAAAATACGAAACGGTTATATTTTCATTCTTGGTTTATGCTTTATTCGCTACAATAACATATTATTTCAGTGGCATTTATCCAGTCATAAATTATAATAGACCAAACAATGTACGCATTTATATTATGTTTATTTACATAACATTTTAATATCATTTTTAAACTTTGAATTTATTCAGCTGATATTCAATTTCGTAATTGTTCGTTGTATAATCTATATAAAAATTCTCTGGTACCCCACATTCAAAATATTAAAATTATTTTTATTGCATGTATTTGCACGACTATTTTCATAATTTGCAATTTTTATATTTTTATGGTTAAGAACAACAATTTCCCATGGGAAGCTGGAGAAATACTCCACCAAATATAATTATGTTTATTTCAGAATTTTTTCTTGTGCCAATATTAGGCAAGTTATTAGTGTTAATTACAATTTTGGGAGGATATGAGCAGAGTTCTAAAAATAAAACATCAAATATTGAAAAATAAAAAATAAAAATTTAATTTAAAGCTACAGTTGTAATAGTAGAGCAAACACTTCTACTTAGCTAAATCTTAAATTTTAAGTGGAAAATGTTATAGAAATATTTCTTAAATTATATACAATTATAAATGTCATAATAATTATCGATCTTACATACATGGTGATCGGGAATCAAATTTTGATGATCACTATAATCAGGAATGAAATTAATTTAATTTAAATACAATTTCGCACTCTAATAAGTTGGTATGGACTATGTGAATATGAAGGGTACGGTTATATAATAATAAAGAAATAACTATTTTAATTTAAAATATTATAATAATTATATAACATATATAATATACCTAACATTACTATTTGTTTCTTTTTTATCAATTTAGATACACACACTTGAACGACTGATATAATACGTTAGGTACACATTTTAGTGCATATAGTATAGAGTATACGCTACAAACTGTAAATATTGCAGTATGACTACCATAATCAGCACTTTCACATTACAGTATAACACCAGGTATGGGTGTATAATATTATAACATCGTTGCGTGTAAAATAATATAATTTGGCAATAAAACAATAAATGTAATAACAATAACACTAAAAGCAATAGATTCGACTATTTACTTATATTCAGATATCATCCGACCACTTTATATCAATATGATTTTTGGCGTCGTTCGCGTGATATTATCATGACGTATTGTAATATAACATTGCATTTGCCAGACAAAATTCGAGTGAATCCCTTTGAATAACTCAACGACTGGGGAACAGAAACCATAGGATGGCCAATATTTTTCGTCCTTTTGTGTTTAATTACTTTCGCTATGAACATTTCGGTCCAACATATCATTATTATGTTGTTTTAAACGTGGTCGAAATTTCGATTTCTATGCACATGTTTGAATAATATTCATCCGTGGATCACAAATTAATAACTTGCCGATGTAGTCTACCTAACATATTATGTCGTTAGATATAGCTAGGTGTATAATACTGTCAAATGACAACTTAATATGAAGTGTTAACAAATGATCAAAGTTTTGACTATCAACTAAACTTAAAGTCGTTTTAAATTTAAACAGACCAGGCACGCATGCATATTATGGTGGTTTTCAGGGTTCACCCGCTCCTCCCACCGAACATCGTAAATTGTACATAATACAACATATTTTATTTATCCACTACATTTTCCTGTCGTGGTTTATAACACAATTTAACTAATGAAATGTAATGTTAGGTTATTGTTAGTTTTCTATGACACTCTCTCACCCTAGTTTTATTTTAATAAATAGTGTTTTATTAAATAGTGAACTATTTATTGTTTTTCAAAAATCTCGGGGATCCTGATAAAACTGTATAAGAGTACCTATGTATATTAAATAATTATCGATGACGATTGTGTCGTGCTTAAAATAGTTTTCACGGGCTTAAAATACAGACCAAGTAGACTGTGCAGTTAATTAGGCTTCGTAATAAAAACGAGAAACTTCTTGCCGATTGGTCAGAACACGATTTAAAATCCTTAAACTATCCAGCGGCTTTCTCGTGCTTGTCAGGTTGAGTTAATTATTTTTTTTGAATTAATTTTTCAAACGTGGTCCAGACAAAGTTTAACGTCGGCATCGGCATTTCGATTATAAAACTGTAATTATACTATTATATTGTTGCCGTCCCGACAAATTTCGACCACCGCTGCGATGCATATATAAAATCGCGATAAACATTATAACAACACTTTTTTGTCAGTCGTTCGCTGAAAAACACGTATTTTTTTTTCCTCAATAATTCGCTGCTTACGTAATTTTTTTTCAGTCTGTTATTATATTACATAAATATTATAATATTTCAATAAATGTGGTTTGGGGGACGTACGTACATAATATACGTTCGTGTTGCCCTGCTCACTACTACCTCCGCCGATGCCGCCGCCGCCGTTGTCGCCGACAACAAATTTTACACGGACCGCAACCGAAGGTCAATATCCGAATTTTAAACCTGTTTTAGCGTTATACATAATGTGTAATGTTTATGTGTACATTATTATGTATTTATATATATATATATATATTTGGGTGTATGCATATAATATTAGATGTATATACTCTTAAACGTAGTACGTTATATTATGTGTTCAGCAGGGCCGCATTTAAGGGGGGGCGCTGGGTACAACTGCCCCGGGCGCCAGTATTTTAGGGGCGCCAAAATTTTGTGGTCAGAAATTTCTTTACTTATGAATTTTTAAAATTGTATAGTTTAAATTATTTTTATAAGATTATTATATAATATAATTTTGTATAATAGTATTATATTATATACCAAGTACTATGCCATTTGAAATGTATTATTTAAACAATCAATGTATTTATAGCAATATAGGCTATAGCTATCAGCGATCGATAATTATTAATACACCTATTAATAGTTCCCAAACTTGTTGTGATTATGGCAATGGACATCAGTTATTTATAATAATACGGGTAATACCAATACGGTATTACCCGTATTATTATTATTATTATTATTTATAATAATACGGCGTATTTTGCTATCGACTATCGTGTGCGGCAATTAATTTAAATATTATATTATAATATAGTTTTGTACTTATGATTAAAATAAAGGAAGTTCCTAAACAATGATCTTGAATATTATTCTATATTATAAACATTATTAATTTAAATAGGTAATATTATTTAATTTTTTACTATTAAGGTTTTGTTTATTATAATCATTATTTTTTGTAATTTCTACAAAATTAAGTAAGTAAGAATCAATTAAATTATAGGTACCTATGTAGAGATTCAAAGATAATTAATGTTTAATACATGGTAAGTTGTTATGAAACAAATTTATGCAGGTCACTTTTTTGTCACTTTTATGAATAAATTCAGTTATCGCTTTTTTAAATAGCTTTAACCACTTCTAGCCCTGTATATATTTACATTGATTTTATAAAATAGTATACACAAAAAAATATAAAATATTTATTTGCATAGTTGTATATAATTTTATTTTATTATTCATGAAGATATGAAGTACCTACTTAAATATGTTAAAAAACACAACTTATATGATGAATTATTAGCAAGGTTCAAGTGACATAAATTCCAATATATTTTTGTGGAGGGATCAAGCAATTACTAAACAATATTTTTTTTTTAAAAGCACTCGTAAAACAAATATTCTTTACTCCACTCAAAATCTAAAAGGTTAATGAGGATCTATCTCACATATTTTCCGTGGGTGAAGCAATTTTTTTTTCACCGGAGCCTAGGGGGCGCCAATTTTTTTTTGCACCGGGGCGCAAAATGTCTAAATGCGGCACTGGTGTTCAGGTATATACAGCGTGTATCGAATGGCCATATTACAAATGTTGGCTTCCGGAATTCGTCCGTGTAAAACGCGTATAGGTACACCCACATAATAATATTATGAAAACGCACGACCGTATAATAATAAAATAACAAATCACACATTATTATTGTGTGTATTTGACGAAAACTGGAAAACTGAGTGGCGCAGAAAAAGTGTCTTCTGTTGTCTAAGATACGATAGAATACACGTTTTTGTGTGAAAAATATGTAGATTTGATATCCAGAAATAAAATGTATAAATAAAAAAGGGGCGCCATCGTGATACTGCCCCCGGGCGCATTTTAACATACCCTACATTGTTTCACAACCGGACTTTCCTGATTGGTCTAATTTGAATTTGCGCGCTCAATCACTTATCATAATCACTTGTCTTATACAGTTATACGAATTATTATCAATTAATTAATTAATTATTATTTAATTATCAACATTATCAACTAATCTATTAGGTATTAATATTTGACTTTGTACCTATTTAAATAAATATTCAATTAAATTTTATTAAATATTATTAAAACACTATGTTTCTTCCAAGTTCTTTTTTAAACAAAT